>NC_142111.1:8226551-8377586 GCF_056152115.1 Neolamprologus brichardi
TAACAGCTCAACTCCTGTTATCTCCTCTGCACTCAGACAAATATAACTGTAAAGAGGGGAAATTTTCACATGTAATAAATGTAATAGATCTCATACATTTGTTAAAGCTGCAGTAGGTAGAGATTAAAAAAAAGGGGAAATCATTTTTTTGTGTCTTTTTTTTTTTTATATATATATAAGCCTCTCCCTGCCAACACCAGCAGGTGCAGGTGTTTCACTAAAAATAAGTTAATCGAGAATTTCTGATCCCATTCGCTTCCACTTTAACTGTTACAACAGTGGATTTTAGTTTTTTTTTACATTAATATATGTGTGATTCTTATTTTATTTTTGTATTTTGGGGGGAGACGGAGCCCAGAAAAGAAACAGGATCCTAGTTTCCACAAAGACCAGCTGATGAACAGTGTACTGAAAGGTTGCCTAGCTACACCAAAAACCAACATCTCATCAAGTCCATTTGAGATTTCTTTATTTTATTTTATTATTATTATTATTATTATTAATATTATTTTTACATAAACCGAGCAATTGTAGAAACATTTAACTTTGCCATTGCACTCTGATGTGACAAATAGACAACATATTTTAACAGTCATTTCAGCTGAATCACATGTTGTTTTGATTTGTGTGTGTTTTCTGTCATTGAACGTTGCTATTCTTTCTTTTAGAGGCTTACCAACAGACCGCTACATGTGGAGTGATGCTTCAGGACTACACGAGTGCACCAAAGCAAATACAAAACCTCCTTCCCCTCAGTGGACATGGGTAGGCAAACACACCCACAGTGGGAGATTCCCCGTGTTGATCTGTAACCTTCTCTGTCATAATTACAGTAGCTGCTATTCTTGCCTTCTAACCATTAGTTTGAAAAATACTACTATATTTTCTTAAATATATCACAGATAAGGAGTGTGGCCAGACCTGCAGGTGCGTTGAGTGTTTCACTTCCCCTGTTTGCTGTTTTCAGGTGTCAGAATGGGCTATCGACTACAGCGTGTCTGGCGGGACGGACAGAGAAGGCTGGCAGTATGCAGCTGATTTTCCAGCGTAGGTTTCATATGCTGTTCCTGAAACCCCACCTGCTGCTTCACTTGGTTCAAACTATGATCTTGATTTATTTATCTTTCCTTTAATTCATTCTTTCGCTTCCCCATGTGTCTGTGCAGGTCATATCATGGCTATAAAACGATGAAGGACTTTGTGCGTCGTAGGCGATGGGCAAGGTACTATAAAAAGCATCACTGGCTTATTGGTCTGTGCACTATTTATTCAGCAGGTACACAGCACTCTGAAAGTTGCCATCCCTGTGTTTGTTTTTTAATCAGACTGGGACAAATGGGCCATAATCAGCAAAATATATTATGGTGTTAATCATATAAAGTTTGTTACTGTAGAATTTTAAATTCTGGAGAATATCTGAAATAATGTGCAGGAGGGTATTTAACTGAAGAGATTTGTTGTCAAGGACACCTGTTTATTTGGCCTTAATGCGCAGGAAGTGTAAACTGACCACTACAGGACCTTGGCAAGAAGTTCCCCCCATCGCACTAAGTGATGTGACCATCCTGCCATGTGCAGCTCAGAGCACCGTGGACATGGTTCCTGTGTGGGCGATCAGTAACAAGGGCGACGTGCTTTGCCGACTGGGAGTCACCGCCCTGACGCCTGCTGTGAGTCATTAATAATATGGAAGCGGACACCAAATGAACTGGTTTAACATCTTTGGAGAGCAACCATTAAAGCTTATTGTCATTTTTTCCGCTTGCATAACAAATGCACACAAAGTACAGAGAGGTGCATTAGCACGTTGTCACTTCTTTTTACTGTGGAGGTTCTTTTAGTTCTAATGTGGGCTTCTAGTGTGCGGAGTTTGAGAGATATTTGCATTTATTTCAAATACAACCACTTCAGTCAAAAGAAGATTGTAATTTCTATCAGCAGGGCAGGCATTAATGACAAGAAATATGATATGATGATAATGATGACTGACTAAGGAGACGTTCCATGAATAGGAGCTGGTTGTGGGTTGAAAAGCGGCTTGCAGCATGCAGATTTGCCAGAGTTAGGGTAGCTATATTTGGCTTAATTTCTCATTTGGAGAAAGATAATTATTGTATTATTTTATGCTAAATTTATTAGTGCTTCTAAAGACAAAAAAGGAAAAGGGAAAAAAAAAAGAAATGATGTTTATCAACGGACCAAAAACCTCCAAAGTTTCTTTTATTTCTGTTTATGAACATCTGAATATGGAGAAGCAGGTTTTTGAGAGGTAGTGCTTTCTCTGTCTGCTCTCTCAGGGATCTTCATGGCTCCACGTGGGCACAGACCAGCCTTTCAAGTCCATCTCCATTGGGGCTGCCAGTCAGGTGTGGGCTATTGCCAGGGACGGATCTGCCTTCTACAGGGGATCTGTGTCAGCACAGAACCCGGCAGGTCAGTGGGGAAAAAGTGAAAACTGAAAGTGAAGGCTGAAAATTTTAATTACATTTGTCACGTCTGCATATTGAAATAAAATTTACTCAAGCAGATGCATTTTACCTGTGTTTTATGTGTGCGGGTGTCTCCCTCTGCAGGAGATTGTTGGTACCACATCCCGTCTCCAGCCAAACAGAAGCTGAAGCAGGTATCTGTGGGAAGAACATCGGTCTACACCGTAGATGAGAACGGTAAAGCGCAAAACGCAGCACAGATTTTTATTTACAGCTTAGGTTTATAAGTTACTTTTATAGATGAATGACGTAGTGCGTTCTGTTTATAGTTCCTGGTATGTATTTTTTACAAGATGTCTGATGTGGGTGTTTTTCTATCAAGGTAATCTGTGGTACCGACAGGGTGTGACCCCCAGCTACCCTCAGGGCTCCTCCTGGGAACACGTATCTAACAATGTCCGCAAAGTCTCTGTAGGCCCTCTGGACCAGGTAGGACATTATGGCACCACCTTCATCCATTTCATCCTTAAAAGCTGAAAACAGATTTTACCTCACATATTTATAGGCATGGAGGTTCAGACTTGTTGTCTTTCTAATTTTTGGCGCTTGTAATGTAAAAGTGATTCAGTTCAGTGAACACGTACCACAGCGCATGTTTATTTGTGGGTGATTTTGTTGCTTTTGTTTTGGGGCTGCAGGTATGGATCATAGCAGACAAGGTGCAGGGCAGCCACAGTCTAAGCTGCGGGACGGTGTGCCATCGACTCGCAGTCCAACCCATGCAGCCCAAAGGACAGTCCTGGGACTATGGCATTGGGGTAAAGAAACTGAACAGTGTGACTGTACAGTGGTGGGAAATAACAGTTTCTGAACAGTTTCTAACTTCTATGCTAGTTTGATTTTAGTGGAGAGAAAGAATATCAACCAAAAAACACATGATCTTGATTTATTTATAAATCAGTATGTTTTGAGTCATTGTCATGCTGGACGTCCCATCTACAGCAATTTGGCTGAGGGAAGGAGATTCTCATCCAAGATTTTCCAGTACAGCTCCTCAGTGTGCGGAAGTCGTCATGTACCCTTTGCAGAAAAACAGCTCCAATGTGAAAGCAATTCAGTTTCCATCCTGGTGATCAGGAGTATTTGCGATTGACTGGACTGATTGTAATCTTAGTTCAGTCAGTGATTTGCAAATCAATTTATAACTTTTAACGTAATATGTTTTTTCTGGATTTTTGGTTGATATATATCTCTTTCCAGTAAAGTAAAACTACCATAACAAATTAGAAACGACTTGTTTCTTCATGAGTGAGAAAACTTATTCAACATGAGGTCCAATAATTTCCCCTACTGTATATGTGTCATGAGTGAATTGTCACCATTTTTTTTACTGATCCTGTCCTTCCCAAAATGCAACAAAATAAATGCATATTGTTATCACAGTAATGCAGCAGATTATTGGTAGTTGTTGATATTTTGAGCACGGCAGTCTCCAGCAGATATATTTATTCATCACATTTTTCCACAGACTTAGATTTTTTTATTATCTGCTGAAGTTTGTCTCCTTGTTTTTTAATGCTAAAAAGCATCATCAAGCATCCTGTGCAGCTTGTTCAAGTAAAGTAAACACTGGACATAATCTGGGGTGTGTTCAACATGCTAATTGTAATATTATTTTCTTTTGGCTTGTTTATTTTTTTCATTAAAAAAGAGGGGTAACATTTTATATATGCAGTTTTTATGGGGGATTTTTTTTAATATGAGTTGGATGGGAGGTGTTGAAAACTACAATTACCAACACAAAGTATATCAAGCTTATTGCCGTTTGAAAAAAACAACAACAGTAGAGTAAATATTAGTTGCTGGAACACTTAGTCTTCATGTGCAAACTGCAGTAGAATAACAACAGAAAGGTGTGGCTCCCAGTTTTCAAGGCTTTGTTTAGTGCTTATAGCCAGATGGTAAACAAGCTTATCCTCAGTAATAATAATTATCACCCCTGTGTCACTGTTTTTAGGGTGGATGGGACCATATCACAGTGAGAGGGAACTCTGTAGAACCGCCCCACATCCGTCTTCCCTCTCTAACAGACACCTCATCCCCTCGGAGCCTGCTGGAAGTCAGGAACACGGAGGTCGACAGCAGTACTTCAGGATGTTAGACAAACACAAATTTGTGCACACAAACTGTATAAAAAGAAACAAAACTCAGATTACCTTTGTAGTATTTTTTTAAAGCACAGCTTATTTTAACACTGGAATAGCAAGGTGATCCTTAAATCCTTAGGTTAGAGTTTTCACACCTTGTGAGCCGGTGAAACCGAGCAATGGATCTCAGACAATCAGAGCCATCTCTGATGACAAACATGCTTATCTGATCTGTCCCTGTGTTGTTTTTCATTTGTACTAGGCATTCATGTGATGGTCACGGCATTTTTGTGTATGTTTCTGTAAGTGCGGTTAGTCTTTTGCCATTGAACTTAGTGGTCTTAATTCATTTTTGTCCTTATTTATTAATCAGGATGTGATGTTCATGATATGTGTGGTTTCTGTGTATAGATTACCACAAGTTAAGGTTAAGATGGTAGGGGGGGTTTTATGAAAGATGTATATTTTTTAAAATGTGCTTGAATTGTAGTTGAATAGTTGCTGGACCACCAGCTTCAGAATGAGTGTTATTTTGCATTTTATCCTGTAAGCAACAAGTCAACAGGGCCAGTTAATCTGACGCAAGTTTTATCTTTGTTTACTTGTCTGCTCCTTTTGTCTGCTGATCTGGCACAGCATCGGCACTACTGAATACTTTTATGTGCATCTATGTGTCATCTTTTGGATTCTGAAGACAAGAATTGGGGTGATTATTGCATGTAAAAAGTCAGCTTGTGAGGTAAACTGAACCCACTGTTAGCTGAATGACACTGGCTGAGAGAATTGTAAAAATACACTCCAAAACACGCTGTGTAATTAGCATTAGTCACTTCTAATCAGTCAAGTATTGTTTCTAGACAGATCGTAGAGGTTTACCCATGGACTGCTGTTTGGTGCCAGGATGTAGCAGCTGTTAGAACACCTACACTGGTTTAAACTTACACATGCCTTGTGCAAAGACTTTTGATGTTATTACCTAAAAAATCTTATCATTATCATGAAGCATGTACACTGGTGAATATTGTAAAAAAGAGGAAAATTACTGTAGTCTTACAGCTGAAACGCTCAAACTGAACCTTCCTCTTTCTCAGGAGTGCTGCATGTTGTTTACTTCCTTTGACATAATGGTTGTAGAATGACTGAGCAGTAAGGGGGGGGAAAAACATTATCTTTTGTTGCAAGATTGCAAAATACTAGTATCTACTCAGTATCGTGGCAGTTGTAATATTACACGGACTACTAAACATCATGCACGGGCATCAGTTTGTCGATAGCTGCTTAAATGCACCTTCGCTGTCTAAATCTGAACTATTTGTAAATGTTGCAAGTGAGATCTCTATTATCTGTGAATACTGAACATTGTGTGTGGTCCATTTGTGTATGGTCAAAAAAAGAAACAGTCTGTGTCAATAATAAATAAATGTATTTATTAATAACGACTTCTCAAATGTTTTTTTCCCCGTTATGATGTTTCACACAAAGTTTGCAGCTTAAACACACATGGAAACACAGCAGGGAGAGGGGATAAGCAAGTAACATACACGTTAAATAGCATCTGTGCCTTTAAGAACTCTTCTGTGTGCAGAAGAAGAGAAATGAGCTACGCGTTCAGATCAAGGGTGGATTATCATTGTGAGCGCTTTCTTGCAACAACACCTCAATATTTAAGCCTTCTGCTTGGTTGTCTTTCTTTCATGGATGCAACAGTTATGGCTCGAGGTTACACTGAGCAGGTTTCTCAAGAGTCGATACAAGAAGATGGCAAGATAATCCCCTTCCCCAGTTTAAACCACAACACAAGAAGAAAAAAAACATAAGGGTGGAAAAAAAGCAGCCCTTCTTTCCTGGGCACATACATTACACAACTATGGTCCATTTGGTTTCACTTTCCAGTCTGCATTCTTCATGTCTGCTGTATAAAATCCTTCCATATTTTGCATGGAGTTCTGCACAGCCCACCTCTTGCTAGCATTTATTAGAGGTCTATGATCTGGGGGGGAGGGGGGGAGCCCACTTCCTACAGAAAACACAGCTGAACGTCTCTAAGAGTGTGACTGTAGGAAGTGGGTAATGCTTGATTTGTCCAGCCCTCCTCCTGGTGGCTCCCCTTGCTTTAATCTTACTGTTAGCTTTGCTGGCTGAAGCTATGCATGCTGGTGAGGTATTGGGTGAGACCTTCCTCCCCCTCTTCCTCCAGGTGCTGCTGGTAGCACTGGAGGAGCTTGGCAGCGCTGGCCTCTGAAGGGACCCCGTCAGCAGGCAGGCAGCCCCCTGACATATCCAGGATGATGGTGGTCAAAGCTTTGATGTAATTCTTAGCCAGGGTCAGCGTTTCGATCTTGGACAGCTTCTTCTCGGTTTTCACATGCGGGATGGCCTCGCGCAGCGCTTGGAAGGCGTTGTTGAGTTTGTGCATGCGCTGGCGTTCCCTTTCGTTGCTTTCCAGTCGACGGATGCTGCGCTCTTTGGTGCTGGAGCCGTGCTTGCGTCGCCGTCCTCCTCCCTGCCTCTTGCCATCGCCGCTCCTCAGAGAGCCCCTCCAGGAGCCACGGATCCGGACCGAGGCCTCTGAGCCTTCCTGCTCGCTGGAGCCCGGCTCTGTGTCTGGCTCGAATTCCGGCTCCGGGTCGGACCAGGTCCTTCTGGATGGCTTCACAGCCTTCCCTTTGGATTTCATCTTGCTACTCCTCTTATCTCTGACAGAACAGATCTCAGCTTCAACAAACCTGGAAGACAAGATAGGAGTGTTAAGGACAAGAAAAAAAAGGGTATAAAGTGGCCCGCTTCATAGTTTTCCTTCAGTCAGCTCCAGTTCAAACAACTTGGCATCCTGTTGTATCTAATCAGACTCTTGCAGTGTGAAAACTCCATGATGTTGGTGTGTTACTCCACACCTCTTACCCCACAGTTCAGAGATAATGCCCATGTCAAGGTTACACTCACAAAAACAGACCTGGCAGCTCACAGCAACAGCAAAGCTCTTTAACTTCACTTTAACTCACTGCATAGTTTGGCTTCACATATTAAGACTAAACCATCAGCTCCTAAACTTATTTAAGAAGAGGTTCTATTACTATTATATATTTTAAATGTGAATTTACAAACAGTGACAGTTTAAACTATACTATCACACGCTGTCAGATAAAGGTGTTTTACATAGATAAGTACACACAATAAAAAAAAAACGGGTATTTCTCCATCATCGTCATTATTTCCCTAACCTCAGCTTAATCACACCAACGGCAGTGCTGTGACCGATATGAAGATGAGCAGACACAAGTCAAATTCACTCACAACACAAATGGAAGGGAACTAAAAGCCTTACCTGGGAAGTTAAACTAATATTCTCCCTCCTGTTTCTTTTTACAGAAAAAGCGTCAGCATGCAGCCGGACATGATCAGCGACATAAAGTCAATTAAAGGAGCAGTGGGAATGAAGGAGCGCGAGAGCAGCACATCAGCGCGAGGCTCACAGATAACTGTCACACGTGAACGGCTACCTGTTGCTAACAGATGTACACGTCGCGCTGTTCAGCCAATCAGAGAGACAGCCCTTTCCCCCCGCTAGCTCCGCCCTCAACCCCAAACCTCCCAACAACCTGCTGCTGTTGCTGCAGAAAGCCACAGATGTGCAAGAATTATACTCAACTTACATTTATACTAGGATGTTTTTTATTTTTATTTTTGGGGGATTCAGATTAACTTTGGCTCCCACTAATGTTTTCCAACGATACTTAGTAGTTGGTGGAAGCAGCATTCAAATCCAGGGATCATCTTATATAAACATGGTTAGGGAGACATATCTAAGTGTCCTGCAGGCTTGTGTGCTTTAATATCTGTGCTGTTCATTTGAGAAAAAGCACAAATAGCAGTCAGAACACAGCTATTCAGTTCAGAAAGTGAAATACGTGGAGCACTTTTATAAAATATTAACTAAACAATTGGTTGAATATGCATACTTACCATTCACAAGTTCCAGCTGACAGCTGATATTTGCATAGATTCTGAGAACAGTGAAAATTTGTGTGCTGTAGTTCAGTGATGAAAAAAATATTTAATTGAAACCCTTTCAGTGTTAGTTTGGCCAGTTTACCTGGTGAATTAAGAATATTTTGATGTAATATTTTTGCGTTTCCTGCTTCCCATTTCTAGAAAGTGTAGTTGTTTTGCAGTTGACAAGCAAAATGTTAAGGATTTACTGGCTAACTAATGTAACTGAGGAGTTTTACTTTACTGTATTTCATTAAAAAAAAACAATTAAGGGAATATAATGACATTGCAGTGGTGGAATTGAATGGTATGGTCTAATATTTTAAAAACCCTTACAAAAGCTGCTCTTTTTTCCATACTGATATGCCGATAACACGCTCAGCAACAGCATTTCCAACTGTGAAATGCTTTTTTATTCATTCAGGTGAACACAAGTAAACCTTCTTCTTTTTCTGTTAAGCTGCAGACGTGCTCTTACCTTTAAGACAACTGTAGTAAAGTTAGTTCGTCTGAACAGTTAACATATTTTCCATTGTGACTTATCACCTTGTGCTGCTTCATTTGAATACAGTCCTCCAGGCTACAGCTGAATGTAGGCCTCATTTAAACGTTGCTCCAATATTTGCTTTTCAACAGACAAACCTTTTGAGCTTTTTGCATTACATTACTTCTGATGGACAGCCTCAGGCCACTAGAAAACTAAAAAAAAACACACACATTACAAAAAACAAGCCATAAAAGAAAAGCAGAACAACTGCAATTATTAACACGCTCCTTCTTCACATGGAAATGTGATCTGCAGTAATCCAACTGTTTAACTTGGCAGCCTAATGCAGCTGTTGGCAGTTAGTATTACCTTATGTTGTGGTAGCAAGTCTACAAAGACAGGGAGGAGTCACTACAGTGAGATATACTGACTGCTCATCAGTGACTGCATTTGCAGTGTCTGCAAACATCTGGAAGATTAGGGACAAACCCTGATGGTCTTCAATTCCACATTTTGCTTCAGTGACACATATACACAGGCAGAGAGACTCACAAGGTTAAATGATTGCAGTTATGCTATCGCAGTGCATAGATACTGGATGTTTATATATCAGGTGGTGATTCCTCATTTGGGTAGGTAGGAATACATACAAATTTAAAACAATGTTGGGGAAGGGCTTAAAGTAATGGGGCAATGGGCTTGTCGCTTCAAGCTACCTGCTTTTGACATTTGAGTTTTGGTGTTTTGAAATTCAATGTGGCGAATGAGAGGTGACTCTGACTGTGAATCTGAGACACAGTGCAGGCTCGTGGGATAGCAATTTGTCAGTCATAAGACTGACCCTGCTTTATCCTCCCTTTCGACTCTAAAGGCACCCATAATTTCCAGAATTAACATCACGTTTGATTTGGGGAGGTCTGAAGCTAGTGATGGAGAACATAATCTGATTAGAAAGGTGTTTACTGAGTTCAAAGGTCAGGAGTGCCCGAGGGCTGTTTTCTCATAGACTTCTACAGTATCAGTACAGTATTCAACAGTATCTATCTTTTAGAAACCACAGGAGTTGCTCCTGACTGGCGTCCACATATGTGGACATCACATTTTGGGTTATTTAGACCAAAATACTCAGTTTTGCTCTACAAGGGCCTGATATCTTGGCCCTTATTTTTCTTAAAAACAAAAATAAGGTAAAAAAAAAAAAAAATCTGGTAATTCTTTGTTTTTACATTCATCGGGCCCCAATCAGCCCAAATATCAAAGAGAAATTAAAAATGCGTGCCGTGGAAGAGTTCGGGTCTTAGGAGGTTAAGACACATCCACATTGGCCTCACTTTTCAGATCTGGACACTATGAACCAGTTATGCGTCGGCGGCCCACATTCAGCTTTGTGTGCTTATTCTTACTATATGGCCTACACACTCACAAGAACTAAACAATGGTGTTGCTGTTTGTGATGAAACAAATCTCTAGAAAACATACAAAACTTCATGTCTATACACAGAAACCACACTGCTTCATGGCAGTTGGCCACTACATTTTTTCTATTCAACAAGTTAATGGCTAATGGATTTCTTATTATTTTAGTTACTCCATTTAGGGGTCACAGTGGATTATCAGCCTCTATCTCACTATCATCTATCTATGATATCTATCTATTCTATCATCCACCTTGGTCACTTCAACCCACTACTTGTCTTCCTTTGCTCCATCCATGAATCTTCTCTGAGGTCTTCCTCCTTTCCTCCTGTTGGGAGCTTCATCTTCAACATCTTTGGTCCAATCTTTCCTCTGCACATGCCGAAACCATCTCAGCCTCACCTCTCTAACTTTTTCTCCAAACCTCTTAGTCTGAGCATAACAACATTAGCACAGTGTTGGGATGTCACAGACACAGCAACGTTACAGGTGTGGAGCTCCCAGCTTTTAGAAGCAAACACTTCCAGCGTTTGATGCCCTTGAGCAGCTTGTGTGTGTGTGTGTGTGTGTGTGTGTGTGTGTGTGTGTGTGTGTGTGTGTGTGTGTGTGTGTGTGTGTGGGTGTGTGTGTGTGTGTGTGTGTGTGTGTGTGTGTGTGTACTTCTATTACTCGTGTTGTGGGAACATAAACCTGTTTACACAGTCACACAGTGGGGACTCGCCTCCCATATAAGGATAAAAGCCCCAAAAGTCCACATAATGTCAATCATTAGAGGATATTTAGGAAGACGCTTGGCTTAAGGTTACTATAAGTCTCTAATAAATGAATGGGATTTATTTTGATGTCTTCTAAAGAGATGTGTGTGTGTGTGTGTGTGTGTGTGTGTGTGTGTGTGTGTGTGTGTGTGTGTGTGTTTGTGAACAGTAAGACAGGTCCTGCCAGGTTTCCTTCCCTCCTCAGGTACATTGTATCTAATCAACCAAACCTTGCTGAAGTTGCCTCTGTGGAAATATTATCTTTGCGCTTTAGTGTGCACAGTTTCTGCCTCCATTGGCCCTAAGGCTTACAGTGTTTATTTTACCACAGCTGCTGATATGTTCTGAGCTCAACACACTTCAGTGATGAGGCAAGCAAACAGGGCCCCCCCAAGCATGCTCTGTTTGAGCAAAACAAACCGTATAAACAACATATTTTCTTCAACACCAACATTAGCCTGAAAATTACAGCAATTTAAAGATAAAGTGCGACTGCAGAAGCACACAGGAGTTTGTTAAACGCACGTAAGTTTGAGCGGCCGTGTTTCTGTTTCCTACATCGAGTCCAAGGACGCAACCTGGCATAAAGAGTAGCTTCCAACGCAGTTTGCAGCTGGAAAGGCACCAGCACTCTTATGCAACTCTTATTTGCCGTTATTTGACATCATGGGCAGTAATCTTGTCATACCAACAACTGTGAAAACTGAATGCGCTGTCAGAGAGTCCTGCTCGGCTGTGATGTCATGAATGGCAAGTGCGCTGAATCTATTTGGAGCAAAGACGGAGTGAAAAAAAAGCTATTAAAATCCCTGACTCATCATAAAGGGGGGAGGGCGGGTAGGAGATGAGTTAGGGTGAAGAGGAGAGATCTGGATGATTAGTCAGTTTTTCCATTAGGCCAAGGCTGGCTCTCTGAAAGAAAAACAAGTGTGGATGTCACATTAGGCCATGGCGACAGTGAGATGGCCTTAGGCTGAAGGCAGACATTCTGATAGAAAGGCTGTCTTTACTTTACCACGTTTCATCAAAATCACCACATGCAGCTCAGTATGTGTGTGCATTTGCGTGTCACTCACCCTTATCTCACTCCAGGTCGGACTCAGTGACATAGGTGAGGAAAAGGCAGGTTTGGGGTAGACGGCCATTCTCTGGTCTGGACTGGGCGGTCCGGTTATGTGTCTGCAGTAGGCTGTAGGGATGAGAGTGCCCGTCATACTGAAAATGGCAGCTCTTCTCCAAAGCCGAGAAGTCATCCTCCCATTCGAAGGCTGCACGCAAAACCAACCACATATATAATTAGCCACACTGACAACTGTGTGATATCCTGCAGTGCACGGTGCAACCCTTGGTCTTGTTACATTGTCATTAGCCTTTTGTTTGATACAGATAAAAAGATAAAACTGTTAATAACACTGCCAAATATTATTTAGAATTATACTGCTGTTGCTGATGGTGATAACATCACCATCATATTTTATGAGCTCATTGTTCCGTCTCTCTGTAAATAAAAAGGAAAAAATAATGTAAAAAAAACACAGTAACGCCAGCCTTTCTACAGCTTCATCTGCAAGCCACTTTGCAACCCACCTCGAGCCCAGCTCCTTTTCATGCCGACCCCAATTTTGTTGCTATGGATACCTGCAATAGTGAGGTATTGCTACTGCTCTCTCTGCCTCAGCTTTACATGATGATACTACTAAATATAAATTACAGCATGAATGAATGCGTTAAGTAAAAGTGGAATATGTTTCACTGGTACGGTGTGTGTTTTGCTCTTTTTCTAAATAATGGCATACAATCTACAAAATCACTTGTGTAATTCTTGAAGACATTACCATTATCTTCTAATGTGACACCTGGCAGGTTGGAGGAATAGCTGCTCATCAGAGATGTGTAAGACTCAAAGTGCATCTCCAGAGTTGGACTCTCCTGAGAATAAACAGGAAGTATTCAGTATTCAGTAACATGGTTGAAACAGTCCTGTTAAAAACATTTAATAAACACATTATTAGCTACAAAAAGATAAAAGGCCTCAAAATGCATTAAAATAAAGGTTAAAGTAGAACAGGAAATCAGTACCTGATCAAACAGGTAGACAATGACATCATCATCAAATGACACACTCTTCCTTATTTTCACTTTACCGTCCCGTCCGCATGATTCTCCTGGATGATTGTAGTTTTGAGAGGATGTTGGAAGTCTTCTTTGGTTGGCAGTATTTAAATTTTCTCCATCAACATTTTCCCTCTGGTCATTCTCAGAGTTAGTGTTCGGACAGAAGGGGCATTGGGCAGTGGAGCTTTTCATAGCTGTCGTATTGTTGTTGTCACTGATAAGACAATCACTATTCCCAAGAAAAGTATTGCAATTCTGCAAGGAGTAAATGTCACTAAAAAGTTGTGCTGGCATACAGTCATCGCTGAAACTGATAAACTTATTGTGGTGATCTTGGCGGGCGGCCACATTTAAATTCTTTGTGTTAAAACTGTGTCCCACACATTTAAACTAAGTCTTGTCCAAGTGGAGAAACTGTACCAAAAAGATCAAGCAAAGCAAACGCTAGTTGCTTGATCCGTCGGCGCTGGCGACAGAGGGAGAAGGATGATGATGCTGTTACCAAGCTTGATCTGGAGTCAGTGCTCCTCCACGGTTTACAGGTTGAGCAGCATCTCTGAAAGCAGAAGCAGGTGACTGGTAGTCCCTCCTCGTCATCCTGTATCATCTGACCTGAGGACATCCACGAATGAAGCTCTTCATCCCTGTATGAATGATTCACAATGACTCAAACAGCTTCACCTCAAACTAATTAACGCACTGTGTGATGTGATGTGTTTCTTGCCTTGCTGTTGTCATGGTGATGTTTGTACTCTCAGCATATTCACAGATTGGCAAATACAGAGATAATACAAGTTATAATAAAATAAAATTCATTATGTAGGCCAATACACTCACTATGTTATAGTTATAATTAAAAAACCCAATCTATATAGAATATAATTTTACTGTTTGCTCATTTTGTAAAGTCTTGTAGCCAAACTGATTTTACCAGCTACAGAGTACCAATGTTTGTTCCGCTTACTCCAATATTTACAGGTTTATTTACCTAAGAATTTATTTATTTACCTTGAGAATCTTAAAAAGCATATAGTGAAATGGTAGTTGGGAGTGGAACAATTTATTATATTTTGTACCTTTAGCATACACTATTAAAAATGCAGACATGTGACTAATGAAAGAAAGAATCTTGAACTTGTGACTCCCTAAGCGAGGGAGTTAAAGCACTTTGTTGTGTTCTGAGGCCATGTTTGAGTTCTACTTGGAGTATTAGAGGGAGGGGCCACTGCAAATCATCATAAAGTGATTTACCTTTATCCTATGATGAAGACTTTACACTCCTACATAGCACCTACTTGGGGTGGTGCATTGATTTAAATACAGAAGTTTCACCCTTGCAAATATTTTCGCAAGGAAGCATCCCCCCCAATTCATGCAGCATGACCAAAGATTTGATTCTGCAGTCATGACAGAATAAAGATGGGAAGAAAGAAGTAGTGTGAGGACCAAGCTACAACACACATGCCTTTATTTACACCTCCAAATAAGTCCATATAACAACATTGGACCTGTTTGAAGTCATCAGATCTCAACCCAAGATCTCACTTGAGAGACTGGTGGCTTTTTTTCTTTCTTTCTTTCTTTTTTTTAAAAAGAATGGCGCTCTGTCATTCCTGAATAGCTCCAGAAACAAAGACAATCAATTGCAAGGAACAATGAGGCTGTTCTGGGGGTCATGCTGGCACACTTAATATTGGGTTTTCCTTTAATATGTCACCAATCTCCACAGTTTCATCACCTACCAGCTAACAGTGTTGATGGCACATGCCAGTTAAAATTAAGTAGTCAGTGCTCAGGCTCAAATTGTCTTTTAAAAATTATGCCCCAGTAGCTTAAATATTAAAATGGACTTTTTATCGCCTGGCCAAAAACATTTGGATGTTGATGGTGTGAGGATGGAACCTGTCGCAATTTTAAAAATATGACTAAAAATGACATGCATGCTTTTTCTAATTAGGATTCTCTTTTGTGTCTCCTCTAAATACAATTCCTTGGCAGTGTCAGCTTATTAAGGGTTCAGTTGCGGTACCCAGACATCCATTCAGTGTCTCTCAATAACAGGATGTGCTGAAACTGATTTGTCAGCCTTTGCCCGTTGGCTGAAGCAGCGACCGCAGATGCACGCATGCACACAAACACGTACATTATTTGAACACTCACTCCTGAGCCTGAATAAATATCGAAGCCCATCCGTCCACGGAGACAAAGACGCAATAGGAAACTTTCACCGCTCTGCAGTAACCAAGCAACCACTGGATGAGTGACTCAGGAAAGGAAGAGAGGAGCTGACTCACAGCAGCTGTGACGTAAACGATGTGAAAAGACACACACACACTCTCATGGTCGCACACACACGTATGCAGCAGGCCGTAAAGCCTGTAATCTGCCCTGTTTCGGGTAAATTAACACCTCACAGTGTAACAGGTGGACAGACTCGGGATAAGATTATAAAACTTCCAACAAGCCAAACCATGAACAGATACCTCAAAGGTCTACAAGTAAGAAAAGGAAAACACTGCACATTACACCCTTAGTGTCTCCAAATACTACACAGACTCCAAGGCATTATTAAAAAGCAAATGATACCTTTTCCTTATTCCTTTGTTAGTGCATTTCCTCTTAGAAAGCAAGTTCAAACTATTCAATGAAATCACCAGTGCGGCTCCACCCCCGAAATGTTTTAACTCTGTAAAAATAAAGAGAAGAACCTGCTTATCAATTCATATGCGTTGCTGCATCATGACACTGCATAATGTGTTGCACCATAATCTCTGAGCAGCAGCAGCAGGCATGCACAGTACCAGCACATTTCTTTTCTTACCTTGCATTCAGTCGGCCCAAGTAAGTCCCCTGATTTTAATGCATTGCAGAAACCTTATCGAGGAAAAAACAAGAGAGATAAGCTAAGCATACTGAGACAAGAGAGAGAGAGAGAAGAGACGGAGAGATGCACAGAAAAGCAGTTGGTGGGGGTTGGATGTACAGTACACTCTTCCGGGAGAATTCCCGGCAGCAGAGTGCAGGACGGGGATCAATAACTTATCCCGTCTAATGTAACACATCTGTCCTTGCTGATGGAGAATAGCAGCAGAGTGAATGTCACAGTGACATGTAGACTTATAGAAAATCTGTGATACTTTGTGGCTGTTACATTATTCTCAAAGATGTTACAGCATAAAATATGTTAACACGTGTGTGTTGGCAGCATTTCTTTACACTTTAAATGAAATGATAAAGCATTTCTTTATGTTTTCCTAGGGAAATGGAAAATAGGTGCAATGATTTGTTGAATTATGTGCAAACATATATGGAGAAACAGTACATAAAGAGAAAACAAGTTTGAAAGTCAACATTGGGTTATGACCACGTTTATTCTTCAGCATAGCCTGAACGCTCTTGAGGAGCTTTTCTGTAATTTCTTTAAGTAGTGTTCAGGAATAGCTCTGCAGGCTTCTTCTTGAAGAACTTCTTTGGATCTTGGCTGCCTTTTGTTCTGTCCTCTGTCGAGATGATCCCACACTGCTTGAATAATGTTGATGTCCAGGCTCTGAGGATGCCAATTCATTTTTTTGTCCAGGTGTGCCTTTAATGCACTGGCAAGGTTTTTGCAACCATTGTCATGTTGAAAAACGAAAATATGAAACTGTTGTCAGTCAAAGTCTTCTTAGATGTATTACAGTATTGAATGGTGGTTAAAAACCTGACGGTACTTTTATGTGTTCACAGTTACACAACTTTTAACAAGACCCTCAACATCACTGGCAAAAAGCAAAAAACTCCAAACCATTACAGTGTTTTCACATGGCTGTACCTCTCACTTTCCTCTCTCCTGAAAAAGAGCAGTGCAGCATTTTCCAAGATTTTTAGTACATGAGAAGTAATTTTGTGACACACTACACTGCTGACATGCACACAAAGTAGGGCAAGTCAAATCTCAGAAGTAGAACCAAGCATTTACAGCTTAACCTTAATATTTGTATATTTGCCAACAAAAGTGTTTCCCTTGAAAAAGGAGTTTCAAATAAAAACACAACATGACCAAAAAATAACTTCATGCATTAGAGTATAGTGTCCAGTTTGTGTCTGACCTGCTGAAGATTAAAAACAAACCTGTCTCCTTAGCAGTGAGTTGGTGTCCTAAGAGTATATATTCCACGCATTTGTAAGGCCAAATACTTGGAAAGACCCCGACAGTCTCATGAGTATTGTTTCAACAATGAATAGCGCTCCCTCTAGAGGTTGGAAGCAGAATCGCAGGCAGTTTTAGGAGCCGTTCCTACTGAAAACTGAAAACTGAAACCCTGATATAATAATATGAAATACACGTCCTACTTTATACATATTAGACTGCTAATGTTGCTGTAGGCTATAATATGTTTCACCTACAGATGGAAATAATATTAAAGCTGCTTCTGCTGGATCATTGCAGCTATAAATAATACGTTTACCACAGCTGTTGGCACTGCTTCTGCACATTGTTCCCCTTTTTTTCTGGTTTTACTTTTTATTATCACCATACAGCTTTTCTGTTGACTTAGTCCTCCCCTTGGCAACAAAATCACTGATGCTGGAGTTCTGCTTTACACACCCAGACAGCATCAGGATGTTGTTCCCAGGAGGAAACAGTATTCACCATTCAGTCCATCTCTGCTTTTCAATAGGAAAAAAAGAGATGTGAACCAAGCCAAAGAGATGGACAGATGGTGTTTCCATACAGAATCCTTCCTTTTCGCTTATTGCCAAACTCCTCTTTCCGCTCATTTCACCAGTGTAGAGTCGTCTTCCCGGGCATCATGTCGCACGGCAACCTTCACCCATATCAGGTCAGCCAGGTCACCCTGACTGCTTAGTACTGCTAGTACAGTATTTCAGTACAGTCAACGTTTTATTTGACTGGACTTAGCAGCACATATGAGAATGTGATGGAGTGGCAGAGCTGAAAGCCTACTCACTGGCACAAAATGCGAGCTTGTTCCGGTCTATTTCACGTTCTATTTTCACATTGGAGCAATGATGAATGTGTCCTGTCTGAGTTTCCCATAATCAGATATGTCGACAGCTTCTGCATCCAAATGTCAGATGTATGATGCAGCTTTAGTTTCAATCAAACAGGAGGAACGCCGGTAGCTGTATTTTATTATTTGCTGTAGTTTATAATTTCTCTAAATTACTGGAGAAGTGATGATAGTCAAGCTGCCTTATTTTGGGCCAACTCATCATGGCACAACCTGTGACATCGTTTGGAGCAGGCATCAAGAAGTGAAGGAAATGAAAGACAAGAATTAGAACTGTGTTAAGCTCAAAAGGGGGAACACAAGTACAACACTGACTTGACACATGTGACTTGAAGAGCTTTTGAAATTCATAATTGGCTAGTTTGGACTGGCTTTGGGTCACCACTCCAATTGAGTTGTAAGGAGCACAGTGCATGCCAAGAGATCTGTGCGACTATCCTTTTACACTGTAGGCGCAGAATCATCATATCCAGCCGACAGACGGCAAGTGACACCAAACAATCCGTGAGAGGAGGGTAATTGGAGATCACTGGGCTTATTCTGAGCGTGCCAAGTACACGGTGCTCAAGACCCCGGAGAGAAAAATATGGAGCTCCAGTCCCTAAAGCCACTGTCTTGGCAGCCGTGGAATGAGACACGGCAAAGCACTGTGGGTAATGTACAGCAGCATCCAGTAAGAATGCCGCTGGTGCTCTTTGCAGCCTTTATTTGGACACGGCTCGGTCTCATGGGCGCAGATGAGAGAAGCTGAGAGGGAGTGAAATGCTACACTAAAAAAACATCATAAAGCGTAATAAATATGTCACCCTGTTGGTTTAAGGTGTGCAGTCTTAGCAGTAATAAAGCTGTAACATCCTCTTTTTTTGGAAAACTGTTTGAAGGAAAAGCTCTGCCAGCTCTGCATCTGTGAAATGAATGACTAAGCTGCTTCACATCAGCTGTACAGTGCACAGCTCCCTTTGCAGAGAGAAAATATTTTAATAGTGGCTTTTATATGAACACATGAGTGTGTAATCTGTCTCAGATCATGGGCCCTCTGTTGACAGCAGTACACCTGCTCTTCCAGATTTCTGAGAACACTGCCAGTCTGTCTGAACTAGCCAGTGCCAGGGGGCATATTGTATTGGGGAAGGCGTGACTGTGTGTTTGAATAAAAAGGAAGCGGACAGACGGATATAGGATCAGACAGGAGTGTATGAGAAGCTTCTTTGTCAGATCTTTGTCAGCTGGGTAGGGATAAGGTGGAGTTGGGTGGGATCTATCTGAACTCATTCTTTGGTGATATGAGGACATAAAGTGTAATATATTAGTCTAAAAAATGTAGGCTACTTCAAGAATGACTTGCACAGGATGGGAAATGTGAATCATTTTAATATATCCATACTTTAATTAGATATTTAAGCCACAAGCCCATTATTGTTCTATTTTGGGAGGCCAAAAATAGAACAATAATGGAGGCCTCCAATCTGATACCCAAATCTGGCTCTAGCTTTTTCTGTAAATTTACACATTTGTTTATGCCATTTTAAGCTCAAATAGTTGAGATATTTCTTTCGTTTACTACAGAAGCATTTCTTTCTCATGTAGAAAAACTGGTGTATACTGTTGAAACTGAACCGCTTTATCTCATATTACGCTCTCAGACAGATTAAATGTGTGATTAAACTTCTTTACACTGAAAGCAGGGGGGTTTTGCCGATCTGGCCCACTTAAGGTCAAAAGTGGCGCATGGTGCAGAATTGCTTGACATCCCTGTTCTACTTCCTTGGGATTACTAATTAGACCTGACCTCTGAATTTGACTCCATAACCACTAAATAAAGGAAGAAGTGAAAAATATGAAGTGAAAAAAAGTTGAATGACTTTATTTAAGGAAAATGACATAAAAACACAAGTTTGCTGATGCAAAGGAGCTGACCTTTATTAAAATAAACTTTACCTTTAACATTTTTTTTGTTAGTGATTAAAGAAAATCACAGATTTAGGCTTAAAAAATTTCCATCTTATGAAGTGGATTTTTTTTTTAATACTGGTACAGATCATAAGAAACATTGAAAACAGGAGAATAGTCCAGCCTCCTACCACTTGGTGGCAGTAGAGTGTAAAAGTTAGCCTCAAGTGGCGTATTAAAAATTGCTAAGTACTTTATTTCACACACTAACACACAAACTGTAAAGCAGGGAAAATTGGTGATGCTACATGTGCAATATTTGATTTTCCAGACATTCAGAGCAAGGAGGAGAGTAGCTTTTATCACTTAAACCGCTACATCAGCCGGTTGGTGCAACCAACAAACCAAGTGGTGAAAGGCCTGCACCTGTCTGTCACTTGGTAGCTGTCGCACTTATCCATGTAAACACTTACCTCATCCAGTGCTGTAATCAAAGTGCTGCTAAGGGCGCAGCTCAGCAGGGCAAAGTGATACTTCAGCATTACAAAAAGTGAACATGCAGAGCTCATACATGTACAAGGAATTTCCTTAAACTGTCGGGACTGCTGGCGAGCCAAAGACAGAGAGAAAAAGTGTTGAAAGACTTGACTGTGACCTCTGACCTGTACATACACACTCACATTTAGGCACACATACTTGAACACAGCTGCGGTGCTCCTCGACTGGTTTGAAGTGTTTTTGAAGGAGCTGAGTTTAAGCACTCGTTGACAGAGCTCTAATTTACACACACACATACACACAGGCACACAGACACACACACACACACACACACACATATACAGCCCTGATCAGATAAGAGCAGATCTGTTTCAGTGGCTAATCTTAAATGTGATGAGATTTACAGGGGCTTGTGGCATTGGAATATACATAACTATCTTTATTTGGGAATCAAGCTCTGCCCAGGGCTATATCCTCTATCTCACACTATAGGAACAGGAAACAGGACACTATGGTTTCATGATGAATCCTTTTATATAGTGGCTTGTTTTGGCCTGTAGTTCTCAGCAGTTGTTGGTTGGACCCTGTAGCAAACAATAAAGCCTGGAACACTTACATAAATCACTGTCTGTGAATACAGTGCCATCCTCAAATCCAGGTTAAAGCTCTGTAATGCAATGAAGCTATGTGTTGGCTGATTCAGAGACAAACCTCACTTAAAATGGACTGAAGCAAAGTGGAAATAGTGAAATTCCTCCGTTTAAACATTTGAGATGTCTTTTAAAATATGGGTTTTTGCAAATCAATGCATTCTCTTTTTAATTACATTTTGCGCAGCGTCTCTACTTTTTTGGAATTCTGTTTGTATATAATTACATTACCATAGACTATAAAGCATTGTTCAATCCACTTGACACACTGTTCCATTGAAAGGCTACAGTGTTAACCAGTTGCCACCTCCAAGCAATTTTTAGGTTGCTACTTTGCACTAAAACGAACACCACGCGACACAAACTGCCAACATGTAACTGAAAGTCAAGGGCTGTGCTTTGGCCAAAATTATATGTAAAACTGCTCCTCAGACAGAAAGACCACGCAAAAGAGTGTCTCATGTCTGCTCCCACATGACCTGGGCTGCTCCCACTGGCTGGCTGCCACTTGCTGTCACTGAGACACTTCCTAACGGCGTGGGCAGCTCATGAGCAGTAAAACAGCTGATTTGAAACAGGGTTAAAACCAGGGACATTGTAGAGATAGCATAACAGACAATTTATAAAGGATTTCCACCTGAAGATATTTAATTTATGTCATTTCCTTATTTAAACAAATGTCCCCTTTAAAATGTAATTGTTTACGTGTCACACAATAGGTATGTTATGTAGTGCTGTGCATCCATACATAGACCTACTTTAATCAGGAGGCAAATCAAGTTCAGGTGGCACTGGTCTGCGTTCACCTGAAGCCTGAGAAAGGGAACACTCTTGTATAATATCCACACTGGAGTTAGTTGGTTGTGGTTGCTAGGTGTACTAACATGGGCTAGAGTAAGCTCATACTGCAGTGCTTAGACCAGGGTGACACACCAATATGTACATTATGTCAATAAGTCTTTGAAGCATTATCACAATTTACTTACTGATTACCCCACAGGGTACCTTTCTTGTTCTTCATTATAAACAAATTACATGTATGTGTGAGTTTTATAGCTTTAAGCAACTTAAAGGCAGCAACATGAATACACACACTCAAGCAATATGCTTTGGGTTCATTCAAAATTGCGCACACTGTCTCATGCACACTAACCAGTTGCACAAGAGTGCATCAAAACAGTGCATGGATGAAATAGAATGGCATGCACACATGCACATACACACTGAATGCCGCAGACAATCACACGTTTAGTGCTGAAAGACAGGTGCCAAAACAGAAGCACAAGACTAAACTGTTCCAAAGACAGAGGGTGGTGAGGAGTCCTGGAGGGTGGAGTCTAAGAGTACTTTTGGAGGGCTGGTCTTGGCTGAATTTCAGAGTGTCTCTGACATGCCCACACCGCAGCTGGTCAGATAGAAATAGTCAAAGGTGTAACTGAGCCCAAAAAGAGGAGGAGCGACCACTTTCCCTGGACGGAAGGACGAACAGGGTGCCTCTCTCACTCATGTCTGAGAGGCCGAGCATTGCAGGCATTAGTGGGGGATTTAAAGATTTAGTTTAGCATCAGTGGAACATCAAGTCTAACCTGATGAGCCATCATAAATAAATAAAGCAGATAAATGATGCCAGGATTTGATATCAAGACTGTAAAGTGCTTAATAAAATATATAAACATGATTAATAGTACATTTAGCGAGTGATTCAACTGATCAGTCCAGATTTGACCAATCCTCTGACTCTTCAAACCTTTTGGTAACATTCAAGAATTATACTACAACTAACTACAACTGAAAATTAGGCTTCATGACAAAGTAAAATGACATCAAGAAAAAATGTGTCCAGGGCCAAAAGAAAAAGGAAACTAGCCAAAGGTCCTGCGGGAGGTGCAGGAAGCCGTAGAAGAGCAGGGAGCGCATTGTTCCACCTGCACTGCGGAGAGCCTTCCTGCAAAGTCATCATAAAAATCCATCATCTAACGCATCCACCTGGATAAGCTAAGATAAGTTGGGAAAGAAAAACTGTGGAAATAGTCTGCTTTGGGTAAACCTGTGCACTTTTCGGTGGTGCAGAAAGTGCAAACGTCTGCAGATGTCAAAATTACTGCTTATTGTCACAGATTTGCAAACTTTGCATAAAGCTGTTTGTAGTATGTCATCGTGAGACACTAAAAACGGGGGGTGAGAAAAAAATTCTTGCTCTGTAACAAAAAATTGTAAAATCCAGAACTGCAGTACATTTTATTACAGTCCATGTCTGATAAAAAGCAAGTGTTACAATTTTCAAGGTGATGGCACATGTTTAACATAAAGGATATTTACATATTCAAGTGTATGGTAGACACCTTATGGCTAAAGCTGTAAATAAACAGCTGGTGGTGGTCCTGAGTCTTAGTGGCAGGGTTCGCCTGGTAAATGCAATTAGCTAACTTTTGCAGATTTGTTCAGGAAAAGCATTATATGTTATATGGACTCCACTTTCACAGCCAGTGGCACCACAGGCTCCCATAAACCACCCATCTTCATTTAAGCTTTTTACTCAGGGATACTTGTGCATGCATGTCGAAGGAGCCCACCTGCCCTACAAATCAATCAAAAGCCCACTCATCCACCCGTGCCGCAGTCATTAAATCACTCGTACTGAGACTTTATGAGCAAGATTCACAGAAAAAGCCAATGATGAGACAAAATTGAGAGTCAGGGATGCTGATAAAGTGAAAGTGAGAAGAAAATATTGAGAGAGACAAAGAGAAAAAACAGAAAATCATGAGCATTACATGTCAGCTGACTGCACCCAAGGATACAAATTTACAAAGCTATAAAACTGAATACAACTGTCATGATGATGGTGAGACGATGCCCATTTAAAAAGTTTCATATTTGTATAGTTTTAGATTTTCATTTAAATCATAATGCCAAATCTCAGTGGTTGTTTATGCTAATAAATTAGTTGCAGATACAGAGAGAGAAAAAAAAATTTTTCTGCCTGTCAAAGGTGAAGTGCAACCTACCTTCTGTTAATGGGAGCTTTACCTCTTCTTGTTTCCAGTCCTTTTGCTGGTTGTCCCATTATTCAGTGTTTCTCATTTTTGAAGGGAGAAAGAGGGGGAAAGGCAAATATTTCTTTTTTGATTTGTGAGTGCACAATGTTCAAATCCAAGTCCAAAAAACGAACTTGTTAGTACCCGTGAGAACTGATTGCCTTGAATAAATCCTTGTAGCTCATCAGACCACTCCCTGCTAAGTTGCCTTTCATGAGACAAGACTTTTTGCAGGTGCAGTAGACAAAAAGTAAAAGCATGAAACGTAGCAAAAGATCTGCATTGTAATTTTCTCTTCTCTTGTTGCTTGGATTCCCTTACAGCTGCCCGTCTGTCAGGAAAAGAAAAAAGAAACAAAATGCCCCAAATCACGATGTGTTTTGGACTGATGCCTCATCCCTATCTATCTCGCTCTGTCTGTCTTTTCCTGTCTATCCCATCCCCCTCTTCCTCCTCTCATCCATTGCTCCATCACACAGGAAGTCTGGTCTTCCTGAAAACAAGTCTCCGAGCATGGAAAGGGACAAGGACAAGGGGGGCAGGTGCGTGTGGGGGCGCAGAGGATGTTTTTGTCATTCCACTGCCCCTCTGGTTACTGCAAGCCTCAATGTAGTCCATCCTGAGGAAGCCAAGCCCTCGTCACTCTGGTCAGGCCTTGGGCCCACACGTGCTCCCTCGTAGGGCCGGTGTGACGCAGTAACTGTAGCGCTGGAGTAATCCCTCCAAACAAACGCTGTTTCTTAAAAATCATAAAAGCTTTAACAAGCAGGAAAAAGTCAGCAACAATCACAGCAGACGATCAAATGTAGCACACAGCAGCGCTGTGTGGTGAGGCTCAGTGTTAGAACAAAAGTCGAAGACTTTGCCATCTATCCAGCCTCCATTTCCTGTATGTAATCACTGCAATCTGCCAAGCCACCTGCAAGTGTGGGAATTTATATGCACATGGTTTTCCACAGAGTCCCACTGACTGATTTACAGTGCAACAAAAAAAATGGACACATTGTCCAAAATGGGAAGTTTTAGTAATAATTTTCAAAAGTAAAAACATTTACTAACGTAGCTATGCTTTTACAGTTCGAGTGAAAAAAACTGAATACGTTTCATGCTCTGTAAAAAGCTGGATATTAAAGGTGCAGAAAAGTCAGGCTGCTTTAAATGCAACAATTCAAATCATTTGAGCGACATATTAAAGTGATAAAGGGAAAAAGAAAACATTTAGCCGGAAATAATTAAGAACAATAAAGAAATCCTAGAGTGGGCACAGAAACACCTCCGTCAGTGAGTCTGCTTCATCTCTGCATCCACAAACGTAAGTGAAATCTGCAGCCTGAAAAGAAAAAAAAAACATATTTAGAAGCACAAACGTACCGCATTACTGCAGTTATTACCTCTGCCATGTTTTTGGTAATGTTTACGAGTCTGTGTGTGCGTCATCCTGTCTGTAACACATAGTAACAGCTTAGCAGTCCAATAACATTTGCCTTACATCCACCAAAGTCTTCGAGGTCAAACTATGGTATGTCAAATTGACAGAAAGCCTTATAACTTAGAAACTATGATTCTTGTAAGTGTAGTGTGCATTGTCAGCATATAGAAAGTATCATATAAAGATTATCATGACACATTTGATGTGTGACCTCTCATTCGATGTCAATAGATTGAGCTGAAAGTCAAAGTGATAATAATGCCATACAGAGTGTTTGTTTAAAGGTAAAATTATAGCCATTGTTTGTGCAGACAACATATAGACATATAGAAAATAATATTATGGGATTCTAAATATCACATTACTTTGGACCTCTGATCTCTTCAAGGTCGAATAAGGTCAAACTTTTTTAAAAAGCATTTTATTTTGAAAACTATGCTTAAAATTCTACTTCCTTTGTTTGCATAAAAGTCACGTTACAAATTGCATCCAAATATGATGTCACAATTTACCTCTGACCTTACTTTACGATTTCACATCTGCCTTAAAGAAACTATTTGGAAAGAAGTTTAAAGTACAGTGTGATTAATTTCAAGTAGAGTGTAATTTAGCCAAAGAACAATGATCTTATATTGTAAGTACACTGTACTTTTCAGAATGTGTTATGGAGCAACCTTGCCTTTTTATATCATAGTGTTTTACATTGTTATTTAATATTTATTCTGCGGATGCGCACGATGAATAGTGTAATATTTAATTCATCTTTAGGCCCCTTAAAATTATTTAATTTACTTATAAAAATTGCATATACACAAATAAGTTACATATCATTTGCTTCTGCTTTCTTGTATAATACCTGGAAGTTAGGCAAGGTTAAGACACTTCATAATACGCCACATGCAGAGAAAACGAAGATGCTTTTACCAATTACCAGGAAATTAAACCGTTTTTAAAAATGCTTACAGTATAATTATGTTTTATTTCTTTGTAATACTTTTAAGTATTCGTAACAGCTATAACTATGTTGCAATCTGCATATTTACACCTTTAATGCATCGTATCTAAAAAATAATAGTACTCAAAATTATCTAAAGTGTATTAAAGTATATTAAAGAATTAAATTAAAATTATTATTTTTTAAACAGGGAATATAACAAAAGCCTGTACTGCAAACTTCTTATAGTCAGTTTAAAACAAACAAAGAAAACAAAATTATTATGCATACAAAATGCATTACTATTCCCTTAAAAGCAAATACTGCAGAGAGTGTGAGCTGCCTGGGCAAATGTTTGCAGTTTGCAGTGTTTTGCCAGAGTAATACTGTGTGAATATAATAGAGAGGGGAAAAAATCGTACTTTAAGACGTGCGCTTCTCTTTATTCTCTGAACACAGTAAGAAAACGTTCATGCGACGTGTCAGTATATATGCTAGTATTTCTGAAACACATATCATACTTCTCCAATGTATGCTCAATCATCCAACTTTGTCCCACTTTTTGGGGCATACTTCTCCAAGCTTGTGAGAAAAAGGCACAGCGATCCATACAAAACTAAATGCATTTATATTAACTGTAAGTCTAGTGTGAATGTCTATTGCATGTTCCTCATTTTCTAAATGCTAAATGTTGTATTGCTGGAAACAGTGTGGCTGTGAGCGGAGACAGCTCCATGGAGCAGAGCCTGAAAGTGACAGACTCCATAATAACAGGATGTTTACAGCGTGCGGAAGCCCTGCCAGGGACAACCACAAGCAGGCAGCAACTTTGGCTGTGGCTGGAAACACGAGTGAAGAGGAAATGCAGGCCGGCCAGATTCCCTCCAGATGCACCGAATATAACCACTGCTGTTTTGTTTACACAGACTCTCTACCTGCTTGGGATCTGTTTAAGTCTTTCTTTTTTCCACAGTGACCCCTGGAGAAAGAAAACACAGTGATGGCTGATGGGGTCAGCTGCAGGTGACAGTGGACAGACAGAAATAGGTGGTTTCTGACATTTAGGGTGGGTTGAAGCTTGTTCACTGTCACCAGCTGTTTCTTTTCAACTATCAGTGTTCAAATTTTGCACCAGACATCACTTCTCCAATGAGCACTTGTGAACTTGAGTAAATAGTAGTGTGAGTAGTAGGGTGTGAATACTTCCTGTTTGCCATAGGACAAAAAGGCCTGCTGTCACCTGGCGGGTATCATCATTTCATCTGAGTTGATCTGATCAGATTCTTTTGGTGTAAAGAATTTTATCAAAAGAGAGCTTGAGTGTGTCTTTAAGCTTTTTGGACCGGGACAAAAGTGGCTACATAGAACAGGGCGAGTTACAGTTGAGTCACATGCACAGAAAGCATTCTGATCTGATATGTAAAATCACATTTTGCCAAGACAATTTTAGTGTGTTGTTCGTTTAGGCTCTTGTTTCTGTGTTTGATGTTCACTTGTCACTCCACTGCTCTCGGTCAGGCTCTTCTTGGAGAACTTCTGTGATGGAGCAAGACCTCTGACCCCAGCAGACGCCAGAGCTTTCCTCCTGGAGGGAGACTTGGATGGCGACGGTGAGATCGGCTGCGAAGGTCAGTGTGTCTGAGCACAACAAACCAAAGATATAGAGTTCACATTTTTGTTTTCGTGCTTTTTCAGGCATGTGTATTTGATTTGATGCCATAGTCACACATCTGTCTGCTTCCCAGGTGTTGCTGCCTATTCTAAACTTGACATCACTTCCACTTTCCCACGGTGTAAAGCTGATTGTGACATCACTAGTCTCGTCCAATCAGCTTTTTGCCTGCCTTCTTCGGGCCAATCAGCTGTGATTCTGTGTACTTTAAATCTCACTGGACATTAGTCATTGTCCCTTGCAGATGCCTTCATGCAACCCACCTCCTCCCCATCATCACCTCTCGCTCATCTTTCATCTTCATCTCCACCACCAGCATCTAGACTCCAGGGGGTTCTACCATAATCCCTATAACTGCTGGGATTTCGTTCTGTGACGCGCCATCGGAGTCTAACCACCAACTACCTCAAACTGAATTCTGTATATTAATAAATCATGTTCAGTTCCATCATAAATGATCCCTCCTTATTGAAATGAAGACAACAGTAGGAACAGCTTTAAAAATAGGTCTTTAGTCATCACATGTTTATTATATATACAATTAAGTGAGGGACGGGGCTCCGGGGAAATCCAAGGGGGTAGTCACGCGTTCTCCAACTCTCCACACTCACAGCCACAGGTTTACTCTTCCACACTCGACACAAAGAATCACACGGGGAGGGAATCCAGGAGGCCTGTAGACGGGGAGACGAGGATTAGTTACACAGTTCACTTTTAAACACTTGAGCTTAGCTTAGCTGTAGACTTGACTTTCACTAACGCCTGGCAGACAACAATCCAGCGAAGAACAGCAGTCACCTCCTGGCTTAAATGCTGACCGCCCTGATTAGGCTCAGGTATTTTCTCTCACCAACGGCGTGGGCCGAGGGCGTGAACCCACAATGAGCTCTGCCCCGGCGATAGAGAAGAGGAGAGAGTGGAAGTTGGAGAGAAAGACAGAAAAAACCTCAGATCAGCTGGACGCTGATCCTCCTGGCCGTGACATAACCACATTATCACCAAAAGGAATTCAGATTGTTAAGAGTATAAATGGTCGTGTAAAATGATGCTTTACCACTAAAAGTCCTGCGTTTATTTGTAAGTAACAGAAAAATGTTCATCAGCTGTTAGTAAATTACTCATTAATCGTGGATAATGGAAGTAAGATATACCAGTGTTCTGTGGATGAGTGTAATCACAGACACATGACTACAGAAAATAAAATAATGAAAAAATGAATTAAAAAAAGTTAGAGATAGAAAATTTCACTAAACTTTTGTTCATAGTGAAGATTTTTTTGTATTACATTTCCACCAAACTGTTTCACTGCAGTAGTAAGACGCAGGGCCAGATAGGTTGGATCAATACTAGTCCAACTTTCTTTCTTCTTCTTCTTCTTCTTTTTTTTTATATTACTTCAAACACTACAGACTAAAAAATGCTTATTGGTGCAAATTGCACCAGGGGTGCACAAGCAGGGCACAGTTGGCTCATGCAACTGATATCTGGCAAACAGGAAAGTGGCTGTGAGGTTTGGGTGACTGGGTGTCTGGCAGAGCTTCGGAGTACCTGCATGACCCAGCAGAGAAACTCTGCGACGGGATTAAATTTCTGATCCGACGCATTTACAGAAGTTCTGTCAATGATGCACATTTATTTGCAACTTTCTCCCAGATGGCGAGTCACTCACCTGCCTGGCAGAGGACAGAGCGACAGGAAACAAGGGTCACTTCTATTTCCGCTGCAGCACCAAAGAGCGACCTTCTGCTCTCAGGTGGCGATATTGATTCAATACGTGCACTCTTCTGCACACAGAAGGCAAAATATCTGCTGTGGCCTAAACCCGTTTCACAGGATTTTCTGAAATGTACATTTCAGAAGACGTCCTAGAATCCTTCGTTGCTGCTTCAGCTTACAGGCGTTCATGGCCTTGCTTGACGGGTTTCATTTTTGCTGTGAGATATTTGTAATTTAAGCCTGATATTGAAGAAGGGCAGAAATAGTTACAGTATCTATGGCTGAGTCGTTTGAGGTGAGAGACCTCATTTGAACATAGCAGATGTTAAATGCCACAGATTAGTTTTACAGAGCTTTTAAGAAGTAAAGAAAAAGCCCAGTGAAGCACATTTTAAGTACAATTTGTGGCTTCTTGGACAACCTATGCCTGAAACCATTTCTGTGAAAGACTTATGGAGAACTGTAGCAGCAGCTAAGCTAACAACGTATTACGTGTCCAGAGCTTGAAGTTAAATATGTTTAATATAGATTCTGTTATGATTTGTACACACAATTAAATTCTGCTGGTATTTCAATAAAACTCTTCATCATCTCAATACTGCCACCTGATGTAGAATTACTGCATAACACCTGGCTACCCAAAAAAAAAAAGCAAACATGATAAGGAAAGTCCCCAGGACTATCCCCGTTTAATTGTCATTTGTTTTGATAGTGTGTGAGAACTCGGTGTCATTATGCAACCATCCGGTGCCAAACTGGATAAGTTAAAAGGATGATGATGATAATGGGTGCGATGATACCGAGGGTATCAGCTTTCAGCGTGTCCCCAAATAGCACCACAAATAGTTTCATCGCCATATGGAGAAATGGTTTGAATGGATGTAAGAGGTCCAGAAATAAGTTCTGGCATGAGAGCGCATGAGATGATAGTGGTGATGTACTATTAAATTAAAGCGTTTCAATTAATCCCTGGAGCTCCCCACTTCATATAAACGTCTTCCTCCTATTCCTAAGACTATAACTCCCAGTTTGGCGTGGAAAATTATCATAACATTGTTTTAGTTCAGTATTGCTATTATATACAAGTCCCCTCTACGCATTCACGCAATAAAAATGAATGAAACTTCAAAAATGGGGCACAATGTGCATAAACATACATACGAATTAGGAAGATAGAAATCATAAAGACTCATAGAAACCGTAGTCCATAAGTTTGATGTAGATTTATATATCTTTTAATAATTCATATAATAATCATACACACATAATTGTTTTTATCAAGGGAATAGATAAGCAGGACAATGTTTTTCTCCATAATATAGTAGTATAATAGCTGATCAGCCTAGTGTTCTCAATGCTGCCATTATGTGAAGCTAAGAACAGCTGGAATAGGGAAAAGTGTTAAATGCATTCCCCTGTTGTGGCCTAAAAATCCAAAGAACAAATAAAGAAATGGACGTTTATATTTTGAACGTGGTGTTTTAACTTACGTAGGTTTTCGACTACAACGTCTCTACCTGCAGTAATCAATCAGACCAATCAGCCTGTCCTGACATTGGAACGTCAGCAAAGTCATCGCAGACGTTTTACGCACGCCAGTTACGCACAAGCGCCGTTTCAACCAAACCGTGATCGGCGATGATGGTGTAAAAGCACAGAGATAATATTAGCAAAATGTACTGAGTGTTTGGGGGGTTTTACAAAAAAACAACAACAAAAAAAACCCCCATTGCTTTATTAAAGGAACTCTTCTGGAGGTTATTTAGAACCAAAGCTGGCGAAGATAGCTATTTAAGGTCATTTAAAGAGTTCATAATCAACACAACGCTTTTTCACATTAATACATTTATCATTTAAACATGATTAAAGACAGCGTTTGAAACGACATTCATTAAAGCACAGTCAACAAGTGAAATTACATAAACACAAAGCAAAAACAAAAAAATAATAACAGTATTAAGTACAGTTGACTTGGAATAAGTCTTTCTGGTTGTCAAAGATAATATAAAAGTTTACCCCAGCTTTCACTCTGAGGTGTTCTGCACACTTTAACAGGCTGTAGAGTATGTTTCAACCAAATCAGCAACATATATTATTAGCCTTATGCAATATTAAGCACTTTCACATAGGCCTACGCTTAGCCTACCATTTAAGCATCTTCATTTATGTTCATATAAATAGAACAGCTCTGTCTACTGGACACATTTTTTTGACTGACTGCTTTGCACACAGTGTCTGTTACATAGCCTATGCATCATATTTCGGGTGAGACAAGGTATATAAGCTGGTGAGAGTCGCTGGGGGCTTTACTGCAGTCACCAGATTCATCTGAGCGAATCCACTCTAGTCTTAGCCAGACCCTAAGGTGAGTTTCACTGAAGAGTTGCAGACCTGTAGGCAAGTCCACTTCCTGACTCAGAGAGTTACAGGGCTTCTACTTCTTCATGCAATGGGATATAAATCATGTCCAGATTTTGAACATCACAAGGCCAGATTTCAGCTTTGGACTAACAGAGGAACGAAATGGAGAAAGAGAAAAAATATTCAACTACAGATGCAAAGGAGATTTAATCTTTCGCCTTTTGGAAGGCTTTATTTTGGAGAAATTGGACTACCTTTTGTGGCTTGGAAGACTCACAGAGAGGGACTGTGAATTATACTGCATGGCATAATGAGTATTGCATGAAGCCCTGTAACTCTGAGCAGTGCACCACAAAGTGCACTGAGGGAAGTTAAAAGGTGGCCTTAGATTGAGAGTAAAGCTGCTTCATCGTGTCAGATTTCCCCACAGCCTGACTGACTAACCGATGACTTGTCCTCTTCTCTCCTCCCTCAGTTAAAAAATGGCATTCGCCGGAGTCCTGACCGAAGCTGACATCACTGCAGCCCTTGCAGCTTGCCAAGGTAAACATGATGAAACTCATAGCATTTTAACCTAGGGAAAGCCTAGACAACAGCCAAACTGCAAAAACTTCACATCCAGTTGCAAAATATTCTAAAAAAAAAAAAAAAAAAATCTCAGGTGTATGCCAGTAGTAAAGAGAGTTTTAAATGTCTCAGCATAAAGCATGCACCAGTGCATTTACTGTAAGAAAAGCTGACCTGCACGTTAGAAAAAAAAGCTGAGTGATGGTCAGGAAGGGAAAGTGGATACAACCAAATGCCAGGCCTTACATGCAGAAACTACAGCCTCTGCAAAACACACCACAGCCTGCGTTTATACTATAACCTCCCTCTGTCCATCTTTCCACAGCTGCCGACTCCTTCAAGCACAAGGACTTCTTTGCTAAGGTCGGCCTGGCAGCCAAGTCCGCCGATGAGATCAAGAAGGCCTTTGCCATCATTGACCAGGACAAGAGTGGCTTCATTGAGGAGGATGAGCTGAAGTAGGCACCCTCTCTTAAATTTCACCCACAAGCTCCTCAAAGCTCTTCTAGCACTGGGATCATCTTTCTCTGGCTCACAGTGAATTCAGAATGATGTCAGAGGCCCAAAAGCATCTGAGAAGCTCGGGCTACTGGGTGTTCTCCTAGACTGCAACTCAATACCAGTTCTCTCCTTCAGTGCCTCTCGCTGTAGGGTGACGTAGAACAGAGGACAAAGCAAAGGAATTGTAGCCTGCTTACATTTTTTTCATGACAAAGCCCAAAAACCTCAGCATCCAATAGAACAAGAAGGATTCAGTTAGAGATATTTAATATGCTTTTTGAATAGATGATCGGTTTAGCACAAAATATTCACTGTGATCCCAGAAAACAGCTGTTCAAAGAGAGGCTTCTCTTTTAAAAAGAAAAAAAAGCTGATCGTTTGTCTCTGATTACCCTCTCCAGGCTGTTCCTGCAGAACTTCTCTGCCAGTGCCAGAGCTCTGACTGATGCTGAGACAAAGGCATTTCTTCAGGCCGGTGACTCTGATGGTGATGGCAAGATCGGAGTTGATGGTGAGGAAATCTTTACCTCAGAAGAACAATGTAAAGGCCATCCAACAAAACAAAACAATAACCTTCTTTCTTTCTTTCTCCCTCTGCAGAGTTCGCTGCCATGGTCAAGTCTTAAATGAATGAACTGACCAACTGACTGACTTCACAACTCTAAAGGAACAACTTGAATCAAGACATCCTTTTCCTCTCTTCTTCTCCTCTTCCCATTCACTCTCTCTCTCTCTCTGTCTCTCTTCAGTTCTCCACACCACTTTTATACACTCAACCTTTCACCCCTGACCATGGACAAACTGCTCCCTTTCTTTCTTTCTCTGGCAGTGCAGACCCCAATGTTGTCCACGATGAATGTAACCAACTAAGTGTATAGCGTGGTTAACTCGTGTCTTTCTCTCTCTCTCTCTCTCACTTCTGTCGTCGTTTTACTGTGACTTCTGCTTTCTGTGAGATCAGTGATGATGCACTTTTAGGGCAAACGGACGGACGATGAGAAAACAATAAAGGTTCTTTTTTCAGTAAGACAAGTCTGACCCTGTTCTTTGCTATTCAGTTGTGAAGTAGTAAATCAATGATAGCTTCTTTTTTTAAAAAGAAATTCAAAAACATTCTTTTAAATGCATGAGAAAACTTCTAAATGTAACATCCACCCACCCACCTATCAATTCCCCCATTGCCTGTGAATTGGCTCTTTAGGTAATCTGGCTCAGATATGCCTATTTTAAGAAAAATAAATTATGCTAAACTTTTAACTAAAATGCTAAACTAGTAGGCAAATGTCACACAGACAGGTAATTGACTCTGTATAATTGATGATCATAGCCACCATGATGTCACCCCCATGGGTTTGTAAAGTCCTGTATTGAAGTCACGAGTTCAGAATTTTGCATCACCGTCTCAGATTTTGGAGCCAAACGTTGAATAGGTGATGGATGGGTTAAGAGGGATTGTAACATCTAGTTCTTTTATTGAATCGGTTGCTAAGACCATAAAAGAAGGGGCATTTTCTCTTGTACATCCAGAAGAATGCAGTTTTAAAGCACATCTGCAACAGCATGTATCTTCTGTTCAACAATTCATGGAAGTGATATGACATGCAATATTCAGAAATCAACCCACCTAAAACACTTCAAAAATATCTATGTGCAAACTGACTTTAAATCATTTGATTATGTGTAGATTTTACATGTAGTTTTATTACAAGTACAATGTAAACCTATGAATTTAATGGACTTGTATGCATTCAGTTTATACTATATTTTCCTTAATGAGTCATTATTTAAATAAACAAACCTTTTTATTTTACTCAAAATTATCTATTATTTATTAAGTGCCAGTAGTTATATCAGACCAAATAAGCCTGTTGCAGCAGACCAGTTGAGTGCACATACTGTATATGCAAAATTTTCCACTATAATGCGCTCAGTTTTTTTATTTGTGTGAGGTGTAAGGTCCTGTTTTGGTTGCTTAAATGCATTTTTTTTTAATTGACTTTTGCACTATTAATGCATTACAAGTACGTCCAGCTGTGCTGATGTGAGACTTACATAACCTGTTAATCTAGATCCACAAACACGCTGACACACACCTGACTCCTGCTCTACATAATCCAGCTCTTATCTCTTACAGTATCTGGTAATACTTAAATTCCACCTCCCTTCCAAAGTGGGGGAAAACAACAACAACAACAACAACAGCAGCAAAACTTGATTGATAATCGCAATAATAGTAAGCAACCACAAGGTGTCGCCATTTAAAATAAATAAATACAAAGACGGCTTTTAGATGCTTGATGGTTAAAGTTGCAAACTTCGAGGCTTGGAGATAAAGAGGTGGTGTTTTGGAGTTACTCTTGGGGTAAATAGTTCATCTTTTTGTGTAACAAGTAGGTGAGACTGATGAAAATGCTGTTACTTGCAAAGTGTTAAGTCAGAGATTTGCAGCAATTGAAAGTTTGAGAAAAATAATTAGATTTATTCCCCCTGGTTCTAGTTACAGAAAGCACCCGTCCCCCCTCTCTCCTAAAGCCATTAGTGCTGACTGGATTCACCAGAGACGCTGCTGCGTCAGATTGTTTGAAAGGCTTCCCCTTTGCAGGAAACAAATTCATCAGTTTAGAGTGGCAGGCTGCCAGCAGGCTCTTCAGCACAGGCCCCACCCAGCCTCTCACCTTTTAGCACAGGTGCATGAGTGAGAGCTTCAAAACCTCTGACAGTAACAAATGATATGCATATATCGAAATTCTCACTAAAGAAACTTGTAATCTTCATGTTAACTTGTTAGGCAGGTTGATGGCTCACTTGCAACAAACACTGAGGTTTTGACTTCTGGATTTTTACTATCAGAGCATGCGTAATGGAGTATTTCTGATAAATTACGACCTGCTTGAGTCATCCAAATCAAAGAGACTCTTCATTAAAAAACAAAACAAAACAAAGAAATGATGCCAGACTGATTATTGGATACTTATAAGGTTTCAAATGCACCTGCAGGGAGAGAGAGAGAGAGAGAGAGAGAGAGAGAAGAGAAGAGATGGGATGGGGAAAATGTAAGGGAGGGGGGAGAGAGGGAGAGCAGTGTAACACAGGGGGAGAAAGTTGATTGGACGAACCACACGCTGCCATATGAGTAACGGGGGAAAGGGAGAGAGAGAGTAAGAGAATGTGCAGCGGATATAAACCGTAAAGGTTAATTGGACAGGTGAGCGGGTGAGGAACACGAGACGCAGGCGGCTGGCTGCGGGAGAATTTGATCCTCGGACAGATTGGAAACTCAAGCATCGCACTCGTCGTATATAAGGCAGAGCCAGCTGTCGGCAGCCACCAAAAAGTCTTATCTGCTGCTGCTGCTGCTGCTTTTGGACCCGGACCGAGGCAACTGCGGTGAGTAGCCCACAGCTGCACAGGTAAACTCTCAGTACAGGTGTGGGCAGGTGTGGTATCTGTCTGGTGTGGTCTGTTGGTGCAGTGGCACAGCCTTTAGACTATTTGGGTTACTTTTTCAGGGACGTGACGAAAGTTTTGGATTCGTCTAGCACTGCTTAATTCCTCCAAACCTGAGAGAAAGGTGAGATTTTTGACCAAAATACAGGTTCGGGCTGTATCTGCTCATGCTTTTAACAGATTCCGCTAAAACAACCTGATAAAAACTTGCAGATCATTTTTCATCTACGTTTATTTTTTGTTTAAAGACAGCAAGCTGTCGAGCGCTCAGGAGAGGGAGTTTTAACTTTTCCTAGTTCTCCTTTTTATTCGTTCTGCAAGTTTAAGTATCACACATTTTACTCCTTCCCCCCCCCTCCCCCCTGTTGATTTTTTTTCTTGCAAAGTCCCTAAGTGACAATTATTTTTGCACAGAGCCAATTAAGCACTTCAAACAAGGCAAAACAAAAAGCCGATTAACAAGCTCGCGGGGGAGATCCAATCAAAAAGCACAATTAATCTGGCATAAATGATAAGACAGAAAATATGTTTGGAGTTTTTTTTTTTGGTAAAATAGAGATTGTACATAAAACACATAAAACCCACTCATCAAAAACTTATAACCTGAGGTCTTATGGGATGATGATATTAACCTAGAAACCACTACAGATATTAAAAAAGGTAATCCAGTGTGATACAAAAGTGGGCTGAGAGGATATCACACAGCCAAATGTAGGTGAAGATAATTAGAAAAAAGAAAAATACAGACCTATGTGTGTTTCTTAAAGACTTTTCTTCTATTTTGCAGGACCAACATGTCACTCACATCCATTCTTTCAGCTGACGACATCCAAAATGCCATTAAGGACTGTGAAGGTAGGATGTCAACTTATGCACATTGGACCACACAGTAACTAAACATGATCAGTTATGACGGTTGTATGACTTATATGCAAAATAAAATACATTAAATGCCGAATAAACGGTTGCTGTAGTCGAGTTCTTTTGTTTTGTTTTTGTTTTTGCAGAAAGGTGCATAATCTTCTCCACAGCTTTTCAATATTGTACAGTGTCCTCGCTACTAAAGTCGCACCCGCTTTAAATCGGAATTTTTTATTTTTTTTAAAAAAGGGGGGTTTTAATAATCTTTTCTGGGTTTTTTTTTTATATTTGTGGGGCATGGCTGCTGGCTTTAAAAGTTTAAAAAAAGAAAGAAAAAAAGGGGGGAAAGAGGAAAATCCCTCCGTCGCTGCAGACACATGCCGTTTTAATCTCCACATCACCTCCCGGCCCGGTGAACCTCGCGGGTCAGCTCTGTTTCTGTATTTGTTTCTCTTTTTTTTAAACATTTGTATGCTTTCAGCTCCGGACACTTTCTGCTACAAGAAGTTCTTTAAGCTGTGCGGCCTGTCCTCAAAGACACCCAAGGAGGTCAAAGATGTGTTCCAGATCCTCGACGAGGACAACAGCGGCTACATCGAGCACTCTGAGCTCAAGTGCGTAAAAGGATACGGGGTGTCTGCTCTCCCAGAGGCGCTGAATCTTAGTCTTTTCTTTTCAATATGCACTTTTGTTCCTTTACCTGGATTTACTCCGTCAACTAACTGACCCAGTGCGGTGTGGCTTCATATTTAATGTGAATCTATCTCGTATTATTTCTCTGATAGAAAGAAAAAAAGAAAGAAGGAGGCTTGGTACATTAAATCACACAGTAGTACTCTATTACTGTGATGAATGTTAAGCTGTCTCGCAGTAATCCACTGTGAGTGGTGTTTTCATTTCATTTCTGTTACACATTTCATCCTTTTTTTTTGACAAGAGGTTTGAATTCTGCAGTCCAGTTTAGGAAGTGGTGTCTTTCTCCATGTTCTTATTAGTTTATGTTTTTTAAAACATGCCGTACATTGTCATCCATAAATATCAGTCATGGATAAATATCATCATTGTGTGTGCGTCTAGGTTTTTTCTGCAGCGGTTTATCCCCAGTGCACGGACACTGACTGACGCAGAAACCAAGAGCTTCATCTCAGCAGCTGATGATGACAGCGATGGCAAAATTGGAGTAGAGGGTTGGTATCTGGTTTCTCACAGAAAAATCAGCATGTGGGCAGAAATGATCTTATTAGTTGGATTAAGACTCAGCTGGTGGAAATGAACCAACACAGGCTGTGCCAAAAGAGACGAACTGGGTGTTATATGAGATTTAGTGGGGCTGGGGGGGGGGGGGGTCTTTCACAAAGAAGTTACCATCAGAAAACCTTAAATGCACTATACATCTATGAGGTGAGAGAAGGTATTGTTTTTCTATAATGTTGAAATCCTGGGAATGTTTCATTGGTGTATTTTCTGATCCTTATTTAACTATTATGCCATGTGTGAACCAATCATGTTGATATTAAGGTCATCATCATGCTGGATCATTTGCCCCAGTTTTACCCATTATCCATTTGCAAACAAAAAAGTTGTCGTAGATAATAGGATGAAGGATTTAGGCAATCCAAAATGGACCGCTTTAGTCTGTGTTTATTGTTTATTTACCAGCTCTTCCCTAATCCTGGAGGGAATTGACACAAGGTTTAAATTTGCTTGTTTTCTTCATGCAGAGCTATGATTAATTCTAAGTATTCCTTTATTTGTTTATTCTTTTCCCCAGAATTCCAATCCATGGTCCTATCCTGAGTTTTCAGATGAAAAAAGTTCAAGCATTCAGGTCCTTTGGTCACTTTCCCACATCTGGAGGCTTCTGATCCCAAATTCCACTTCCAGGGATTAAATATGTTTTCTATTAATGTCTGTGTGCACAAATTGCTTTAAAAAGGCCTTTTTTTTATTTTAAAGGCATCACAATTTAATGTGTCTTTTCACTATATTGGTCTGTGATTTCTTGTCTGTAGCATTCCTCCCCTGACGATGAATGTGGTAAATAAACATGTGGAAACACACACACACTTGTGAGCTGACTGTGTATATATTAAACAAACTCATATTATGGTGTTTAGTATGTTTTGATGATAAAGTTATACATAAAGCAGTGCTTAGCACTGGTGCGTCATATCAAGACGTTTGTGGGTCTAAATTTCCCTGTCAAATGTCAGGCTTTGTTACAGAAAAGGCCTCTCCATGTGTTGCTCAAAGTCCAGAAGACATGCCTGTTAGATTATTTGGCTGTAGGTGTAGAAAAAAGGAAGATAAAGAAGCTTCAATTTATAGAATAAAATGGATATATGTAAATATTTGGACACAACTTGTAGTGTAAAGCACATTGTTGTCAGTAAGACCCGAAACACAACATATAAATGCCAGTCTAAATCAAAAACAAATACACACAAGATTACAGCTTTACTGGAGGTCAAAGGAGCTTGCAAAGAAAAGCATCTGGACTTCTTTAAGTTGCTTGAAGACGTTTCACCTCTCATCTGAGAAGCTTCTTCAGTTCATGAGAGGTGAAACGTCTTCAAGCAATCAAAATAAGTCCAGACGCTTTTCTTTGCAAGCTCCTTTGACTACGATGGCCTGGATGACTGAGAACCTTCACAGACAGCTTTACTGGAGAATCAAAAGAAAAACAGTCTGGGTGCAGGCATGTTTTGGTGGCACTAATTCCTAAGTATCAACTGTACTATTCATCATTTATAACCTGAAATTTCCGTAATTAAAAAATGTATGTTTTAAAGATTTAATTTTATATAAAAATAAGATATAAAGGGTGCAAATTAAGAAAAAAAAAAACATTTTAAAGCGAAAAAGACAAACTTTGTATCTTGCTATTGTGTATTTAAAAATTCTAATTCTGTAATATTATTGCACAGCAGTATGCTTACTCAGCAAAACGTGTTGTGGTCAGTTAAACTGGAGCACCCCACAGATCATTTGAACCCCTACGGAAGCGTAGAGCTGCCACCCAGGCAAAAGAAAAATACAAGTGTATCACGTTATAACGTGAAACGTTTATTGTTCTAACAAGATACTTTTCACGTTTGTACAATATACCTTTCACGTTTGAACAACATAATATCACGTTATTACAATATACATAATTATCACGTTCGTACAATATAATTATCACGTTCCTACAATATAAATATCACGTTCGTACAATATAATTATCACGTTCGTACAATATAATTATCACGTTCGTACAATATAAATATCACGTTCGTACAATATAAATATTATATTGTACGAACGTGATAATTATATTGTACGAACGTGATATTTATATTGTACGAACGTGATAATTATATTGTACGAACGTGATAATTATGTATATTGTAATAACGTGATATTATGTTGTTCAAACGTGAAAGGTATATTGTACAAACGTGAAAGGTATATTGTACAAACGTGATAGTATATTGTACAAACGTGAAAAGTATCTTGTTAGAACAATAAACTTTTCACGTTATAACGTGATACACTTGTATTTTTCTTTTGCCTGGGTGGCAGCTCTACGCTTCCGTAGAACCCCCCATTTGGAGAGTAGGAAACTTTGTTTGAAAGCGATTTGACCCGAGCGACTGAGCTTGTGGCACCTCGTAACTAAAAGCAGGAAGTTAAGGATGTGAAGTAGAATGCAAGCGGCTTCGCTTCCCATTAACACCATTTACGCATTTGTTCTTTTAATTTTCACTGTCTGTATCAGCGAGTACATGGACGTGTTGTGTTTATCTTCTGTAAGGTGAGTGTTACTGTCACGGTTCACTGACGGTTCCTCCGACAGCCAACACAAGCCTACAGCTAGCAGAGCCAAGCTAACAAGCTAGCTGCTCTGAGTGACTCCGGCTGGTCGCTGACTGGATGTTTGTCAATAGTAGTACACAATCACATAAATTTCCTTATGTGTTTGTTTTGTTTTGTAGTTTATTATAACACATATTGTATAAAAATATCCAAGTATTTCTCTCTGCCGGCTAAAGTACAGTAGTAGCATTTCATTTGCAGTACCGTATGTGTACAAGACAATAATGACAAAATGTAAAACGAGTAGAAAACAAACACACCCGTTAAATGTAGAGGTGTAAGCGTCTGAACTATATCACCTTTATCTCCAGTAAATGAAGTGAACTGCTAAAATGTTACCTTGCGTGACCTAGTGGCTCTAACTTTAACCAAAATGGTCAAAAACTGGTACACCGTTTTATTATTATACACAGCAACATGGCTGCTAACTTTTAAATGCAAATATCTAATAAGCAATCATATAGCAGCAGTTCAGTGTATTTAGACATGTAGACATGATCAAGACGACCTGTTGAAGTTCAAACTGAATATTAGAATGGAAAAGAAAGATGTTTTTAAGTGGCTTTGAACGCAGCATCGTTGTTGATGCCAGACAAGCTGGTCTGAGCATTTCAGAAACTGCTGATCCACCATCTCTAGGTTTTCCAGGGAAAGCGAAAATATCCAGTGAGCATCCAATTTTGGAATTAAAATGACTTGTTGATGGCAGAGGGAAATGTTTCTAGGTGATAGAAAGGCAAACTTATACAAATAACCACTAGTTTACAACCAAGGTATGCAGAAGAGCATTTTTGAAGGCATGACACACCAAAGCTTGAATTGGGGGCTACAGCAGCAGAAGACCACACCGGGTACCACTACTGTCAACTAAGAACAGGAAATTGAAGCTGCAGGTCACACATGCTCGCCTAAATTTTGATTTCTCCTGCATCATTCAGACGGTAGGCTTAGATTTTGGTGTAAACAACATGCTTTGTATCAACACTTTAGGTTGCTATTGATGGTGTAATGGTGTGGAGAATATTGTCTTGGCACTCTCTTTGTTCCTTGACCATTGCTTAAACACTACAGTCTACTGTAGCATTCTTGCTGACCATGTTCATTACTTTATGACAACAGTGTAGCCATCTTTTGATGGCTTCTTCCAGCAGGGTAACAGAAAATACTCTGTGGAGGCCATTTAAGTACAGTAAACGCAATCTTTAGATCTCAGTGAAATAGAGAACTAATGGAGTGAGAGATTCCCACCATGTGTATTTGTAGCCAACAAATCTGCAGCAACTGTGTGATGCTATCATGTCAGTATTGGCCAGAATTTCTTAGGAATGTTTCCAGCGCCTTTTAAAATGTGTACCTTACCAGTAGTTTATTATTACCAATGGATTTGTGTCACTATATAACTGGATGTTGTTGTCTTTGTTTTGTAGGAACACGGCATGCTAACCAAACGGCCACTGGAGCAAAGGAAAGGCAGACACAAGTTACACTAATGCTGATGATCAGGTAAGTTTAGGTGACGTAATATTTTGGTCTTCCCTTTTTCCATGCAGTATTTTGGCCCCAGTACAATGTTTTGGTCTCTGTGCAATATTTTGGTCTCTGTGAAATTACCATTCCCATCCTAAATGATCATAGCCCCTCCACCCTTATTTATTTATTATATTATATTACTGCCCTTGTATACACCCCTACACTGCTTCTGTTTCAATGTTTCTACATACACCATGTATAGTCAGGGGTGCACATAAGTGGTCCGCAGGTGCGCATTCGTTGTCAAAATAAAAGACGTGCACCAGATAAGAAGTTGCAACGCGCGTTTGCGTACATATAAAAGGCATTGTTTTTGTCTGCTAGAGTGGGATTTTCACAGCATATTCTGCACCACATCTGTGTGCGTTCATCATCTGTTCGAAGCCAGCTCACCTCCTGCAACCACTTTTCCGAGTATACGCGCTTCTTTTGCAGTTTGGACTCCCTCTGGCATTTCTTTGGAGGTGGAGGAACACCAAAGTAATTGCCTAAAGGAGCTTGCTTCTTCGACATCTTTAAGAGTTCTAATCAAATGTCTGTCCTCCTCCAGAAAATCTTATGTACGCAAACTGGCGTTGCAACTTCTTATCTGGTGCGCACCTTTGTGGTCTTGCTACCCAATTTCGCTGTGCAAAAAACTGCACAATGACAATAAAAGGTCTAAGTCTAAGTATTACATAAGAGCAACTTGGATGGAGTCTAGAGATATGTCACCTTTCTTTTTGTCTGCCACAGCCCCAAAATGGCCTCAGGAATGCAAGAGAAACAGTACACACCATCTTTACTCAGTTTTTTCATTTACAACCCCACGTTTGGACCTCGAGAAGGAGAGGTGAGTGAGACTCCCTGATAAAGAGTTCTTATGCAAACCACTGAATTCCTTTTTTAGCTTTTAGATGAAAAAAGCATGCCTAATGCCAATATTTTTGTTTTAGGAAGAGAAAAAGATTCTGTTTTACCACCCCAGTGATGTTGAGAAGAACGAGAAGATCCGAAATGTCGGCCTTTGTGAGGCCATTGTGCAATTCACCAGGTATCAGTATTATGGTGTATATATTACTGCAGCAGCATCATGGCTGTATTTGCAGTCTATTTATTTGTACTTTATTTGTATTTGTACTTATAAATTTAAGCGTTTGTAGCTGTGATGAAGCAAAAGGAAGCCTGAAGCACAATAGAAAAGGGAAATGTTGCAATAAGTGGTCAGATGCACACTGATAAATATCTAGTGCAAATACAGACAGAAATTTAAGAGCCGTGCGTGTTGTTTGGGTGTGTCGCCCTTCTTCACTGTCACATCCCCTTTGTTCCAGGACGTTCTGTCCAACAAAACCAGCTAAATCCCTGCACACACAGAAGAACCGGCAGTTTTTCTTTGAGCCTGAGGAAAATTTCTGGATGGTCATGGTATCTTGCAAGCTTATGTGTACATCACCTTCCCAGTATTTAGTCTTTGTCCAGAGTTTGTCTCCTTCATTTTAAATATCATTCTGCTCTTAACTCTTTAATGCTCCTTTGTGCTGTTTTATTTTAAAAAAAAAATCCATCCTCAGGTGGTTCGAAATCCAATGATTGAGAAACCAAACAAAGATGGCAAACCTCCTACAGTAGAATATCAGGAAGAGGAAATGCTTGTGAGTACTGAAAAGTATTCGTGTATGTCTTCATTTTTTATCTCTGAGTATTGCCAGTTATACTTAGCTTCCCTCTTGCCTTTTGTAGGATACAGTTTATGGTGCAGTGGTAAGGCAGTGCTACAGCATGTATAAGGTGAGTTTGAGTGCAGTTTTAGAATTTGCCATACTTTTTAACATTTACAACACAAAAATCACTTAATACTGAGCTAAGAATCAATCAAGTATTCTAGTTTTCCATCACATCATAGAGTTACTGTAGGCTTTCATTCTGTGTTTGGTACAAAAATCTTGCCATCTTGTTTTATGCATTATAAGTATATTACATAAGACGTTTGTTTATACTCAAGATTTCACAAGGAATGTGATTATAACTAAAAGCAGATGCAGCTGAAGAAATCTGTGAAAAACATTATTGCATAGATGGAGACCATCAGATTTCAAAACAAATCGAAAAAGAAGAAAATAGGAGCCCAATTTGACAAATTAAATAAAATATTTTCATTAATAATAAGGCGCTTTGCCTCATTGCGATGCCCAGAACACATTTCAGTTAATTTCTTTAGAATCAGTTTAATTTCACAAAAACCCTTTTTTTCTCTTCCACTATTCTTTGCTTAAACCACCAGTGTGATAAGTTGTTATTTAGCAACACAGACCCAAACCATGACACAGCCACCATCATGTTTTACAGATGAGGAAAAGGTTTTTATACTGGAATGCACTTTTTTTTAATGCATTCCATTTTAAGTCTCTTCTTTTTCTCTTCTTCAGAATAAAATGTTTATCATTCACATCAATTTATTTAGTCATTAAACATTCTCGCTTGTCAGCATGACTTTGAACAGAGTGCAGATGAGCTGTGGTGATATTTTGACACAAACATCTTTGCTGTTCATTGTTCTTCTGCCGATGATCTACTTAGCAAATTTGAAAGCATCCTAGAGTGTGTGCTAGCTTACCATCTTCAGAATGGTGATTCGTAAATAGTAAAATAGTTGTTATATATCACTTATCTATTCTTATCTTTCTCAAAGCGCTTTATACAACGTGCCTCATTCACACACATTCATACTCTGAGCAACGCATTGTGGAGCACGACTTGGGGTTCAGTATCTATCTGTAGTCAAATGACTACTCTATTAAATCTTAAAATAATTTAAATAAATAAGTAATTAATATTAAATTACTAATGCTAGAGGTTCACAAACATTTCCCCCTCACAAATACACATTTCACGGCTCTTGAAATGACATGAAATAGTACAATATATATTTGTTTGACTTGTTTAGAAATATAGAAAATGTCAAAGGGTTCCTGCTGCTGTGTGTAGTGATACATTTATCTGCTGGATGAAGAAATCTTTGGCTTAAAGTTTAGTAAAGTAATTAAAATAAATGTTATTGCTTTGTGTTAAAATAGTATTTTACTGCATTGGAGGCTTATTCTAATAAAAAGACCTTATTCGCTCAAAGCCATGTAATGACACCCTAGAGTAGTGTTTCTCAACTCTGCACCCCCAGAGGTATTTGAAGTATTGCAGGGGATTTTTTTTTTGTTGTTCATTTATTAGATGTGTTCTTAATTCCCGAAATTATTCCTGAAATAAATAGTATTTTAAGTTCCTATTATTACTATTTTAAGGTTAATCTATAAGGAAAAAAATGACAGACAAAATGTAAAAGCTATAATCAGCTGAAAACACAGGAAGAAATTAGAAAGAAGGCAACATGGAGTCAGTAAAATACTGTTGTTTCATTCAAATTTAGTGCTGGTCTTTTCCGGTTGTAACACTTCTCATAAAGTCAGGCGGATTATGTTGAGGGAATCTTGCCTGAAATACGTAATGAAAGGATTACATTACTGGGGGAATGTTGAATCATTGCTCCTGAGTGTCACACATTACCAATTTATGCCTGTATGATGCCAAAAATAAGTCATGTTTTAACAATGCTCATTTTCCTCATGCTGTAGCTCTTCAATGGCACCTTTTCAAGAGCAATGCAAGCTGGCGGAGTGGAGTTGCTCATGCAGAAACTTGAGAAATTCTTCTACAGGGTAATAAATACTCACAAGCCATAACATTTTTGTTGCTAGGCGGATATGTTTTGAGTTCAGATCATGCATGCATTTATATTGACCTTGCTTTGACAGGATGATTCCCTTAGAATGCCGGCATGTGTGTTTTTAACAGAACTCATTCGAGCCTGACTGTCCTTGTTATCACAAGGGTTTCCCTCACTGATGACAGTTGTCATAGGGACATTTGTGAATACTCCCGTTACTCTTGGAAAGCTATAAGATGTTTGCAGTCATGGTTGACGTCTTGATCGTTGTCTTGCCCCCATTATTTGTCTTCACGTCACACTTCTGTCAACTAGCCGGAACATTGCATTTAAGGAGCTGCTTTAAAAATTAATTTCTAATTAGGGAATACCCTTCATCCATTAACACGGGCTTCCCTGTCCACCATGAAATCTAAAGACGGGGAGAAAGAGAGAGGCTGTGGTGTGCTTGTCAGAGGTTGAATGTCAATGCGGTACAAGTCAAAGAGTTTCTTATATCCTCTTTTCTGTATTGAACTGTAAGCAAGCACTTGTGGGCAGGTAAACTAAACCCTTTCTTTTTTGCGTCTCCTGTGTCTGTGTGTGTCCGTGTGTTATCACGCTGGGGTTTCCAGTATCTGCAGACTCTCCACTTGCAGTCCTGCGACCTGCTCGATGTATTCGGAGGCATCAGCTTCTTCCCATTGGACAAGATGACCTACCTGAAGATCCAGTCTTTTGTCAACAGAGTGGAGGAGAGCCTCAGTCTGATCAAATACACAGCCTTCCTGTATAATGACCAACTTATCTGGTATACAACACTTGTTGATGCCATGCTTTAAACTGTATGTTTGTCCATCAAACCCACCGTCTGTCAAATTTGACTGAGCCATCCAGTGTATTAAGGTAAAATCCCAGTGCTGGCATCGGCCAACGAATAATGGCATGCTGGGTAAACAGTGGTGGTTCTAAACACAGCAGTTAATCCTCTTTGCGGTTTATGCGCTCCCTGACATGTCACTTGTTTTTAATTGTGCTGTCGGCCACCGGCTCGGTGTGTAAGCACAGGGAGAATTACATGATCGCTAATGAAATTACTTGAGAGCAGCATAATTGTTCACTGTGAACTGAAGATGGACAAACAGGAAGGAATATTTAATTACTGTGCAAATTAAGCAGCTGCATCTGCTGCACAGCACTCATTGTATCCCATTTATAGCCACTGCTGAACAGAAAACAGTAAGGCATTTTGTCTTATTATCTATCCAGTGAGCCATAACACATTTGACAGCACACCTGATAAAAAATAATCCATGCATTTAGTTGTTGTTTTTTTTCATTAGTGCAATGTGAAGTTTACAAGGTGTCATTTTTGGCATCGTGGTCGTGTTTACAGGAGCGGGCTGGAACAAGATGACATGAGGATCCTGTACAAATATCTGACCACCTCGCTTTTCCCCAGACACTCAGAACCAGAGGTAGGTGGAGTGAAAAAAGTGGCTGAAGAAAGTAAAGTTTAAATTTTGAGAACTTCTGCAGAACTCCAGCCCACTAGATTATTTTAAGGGCAAATCGAGGAATGGTCAAAGGAAGTGTCATGACTGTAGAGAAGAGGGCCACTGCTTCACGATATTGCATAGTGTATATCATATGACAACATGGCTAACTTGTCTTGATAAATCTGTACAGCTAATGCTAAGCTTTTTATATAATTTGTAAAACAGGTCTGTGTCCATGGTTTTGTTAGTTTCCATAGAAGGATCCACCGTCATTAAAACATACAAAACTACTGTAGCATTTAGAGCAGTTTGGCTCACTGGGATCATTTGCACAAATGTTGACCCCATTATCTAACTTTGGCTGTGTTTAATATAAATATCTGACACTTTAATAATAATATGATTATTTTCTGACAGAAAATATGACCTAAAATAAGGAAAGCATAATAGATCTACTTAAATAATTGGCTAAACAATCCATAATTTTACTCTCTTGTATTTGCTTGTTTCAGTTGGCTGGCAGGGACTCCCCGATGAGACCAGAAGTTGCTGGAAATTTGTTGCACTATGGGAGGTAAGTCTATGATCCCTGCACCCATCTCTTTTAATCCAAGCCCCTGCAGTGGTGCGGTTACTAGAGTAATGTCATTCGTGGGCCAAGGCATCCGAGAAACGTCAAAAGGCGTGTTCTGGATGCACATATGAATGATAAGATACAGATGCATGTGTGTGTGACACCATGTGTGATTTCGACCCACTGACAAGCAAATTAGATAACGAGGTAACTCCCTTGGCTAACAAGGGAGGCTGGAGTATCACTCCAGCCTCGAGAGGTTTCAACTTTCTATTTTGTTTCCGTGTCCATGTGTAACAGGAGAAAGTTTGCTCAGGTGTTGCCTCCCTGCCAAAGCTTATGTCTGCATGCTGCTTAAATAACTTGTGTCTCACGATGATGTAAAGTTGCTACAGTGGTCCGAGTGAATCTTGCTGAAATTACACGGGACAGACGACACAGCATTTCTTGAAAAATGCTGAGAATTTTTTTTAAAATCAAGATAAGGTGTTGCAATAATGGAAGTTGCATAGGATTGCAGAGTCTGTTGGACAACACTACATGATAGACGTGCATTTAATTGGAAACATTAAATTGTTATACATAATTTTAAGTGGTTTCTCTAAATTCCTGTGTAACTATATAACAGTGAATTCGTTGTTCTGTTGTGAACAAAAGAGGCTTAAACGGTTTTTGCTCCAGAGGACATTAAGCTCATATTTGTGTGGTAAATTCCTGATTAGATTTGGTGCCATCCATTATTGGCTTCAGGCTAATATGCTACTTTACTACAACTGGTGATTATTACGGAGAAACGTGCACTGTGATGATTCATAACACATCAGTCAAAACAAATAAATACTTTGTCTTCCGGAGATTACAAATACATCTACGCAATTTCAGGGCCATCCACCCAACAGATGTTGAGATAGTAGATAGATTCATAGAAATCTAATGTGATTAGAAATAATACCTTAACTGCTTCTCAGAGGATGAGCTTTTCCTGTTTTGGAAACCTCATGTGCTCCCAGCATCATGCAGTCTTAATATTTTCATTCCCATCATTCTTCAGGTTCATTTCTTAACTCTTTCCCCCATGAAGATGACATTTGATGACCTCGCCTGTACCCTTAATGACGAGTTTATATCAGTATATTTTAATAAAGATGTGGTTTGATAACCATTAAAATAGTTTCCAGGTTTTTCTAAAGGAAGCTGCATTGGCAGAGACCACCCTCTCACATCCAGTCATGTTGTTCTATAAACAGGCCTGAAATATGATAGAAACCGTTCAGCTCGGGGTTACTCCTGGTTTCAAGGGGTAAAGAGTCAATAGCATCGTGTGCTTTTGTTTTTTGGTGTGTTTTGGAGCACCAATTGAGCTTTCTGATTTTCAGTCATTTGGTTTTGAGTAATTAGATCATCTGGTTTTATTTTGATACCTGGTCTGTGAATATGAACCCAGGCACACTGCGTCTGTCTTTTTCAGGTTTTTGACAGGACCTACAAATCTGAAAGATCCGGAGGCCAAATTCCGATTTCCAAAAATATTCGTCTCTGCAGAGGACGGCTACGAGGAGCTGCATCTGATTGTTTACAAGGTACAGTAGGTTAAATGCAACACTCTGGTATGACAGGCTTGTTTCATTTCTCTTGATTTATTCAGTTTTGATCCTTTTTTTTTCTAATGCATTAAAAACGAGTGGGCAGTTGTTATTCATTTTTTAGGAGGATTCTTGTAATCTGTGACTGGGGGGGATTTAACCTTTTTTTTCTGTTTATGAACAGTAGATTTGGGATAAAATATATTCCACTGCTCTATCAAACGATGTGGACTTCAGGGATTAGTGCGCTGAATTTTAAAATGATGAAGTATATCCCGCACATTAGTGTGATTCCTGGCCTGTGTGACCTTGATTTTAACCTACAGTGATCTGCTTTTTTCCAGGCAATGAGCGCAGCAGCTTGTTTTATGATCAGTGGTAAGTGCGTGTGCCCTCCCGGTTTAATGATTAAAGTTCACTTTCATTTTGCCTTTTTCAATTCGGCATTTTTGATGTTTTTGCTGCTCTTATAAAATGTAATTATTACATTTTCCTCACCTTATGTCCAGTAACAGCTGACAGTTCACTCCTCTGTTTCCTAATAGCCTCTGTGGAGCTGACGAGGGAGTTCTGTGAGCAGTTGGACAGCTTGGTGGGCCCTCAGCTTACTTTGCTGGCTTCTGATATTTGTGAACAGTTCACAATCAACCGCAGGATATCAGGGTTTGTTGAAATTTCTCCTCTTTCCTAGCTTTTAGCTTGGCATGTTCCTGATATAGTCTCTACGTGGTGCTGCTACGCTTACCTCAGCTTCATTTTACAGAGAATACAGGGCACAATGATGCACCTCTGGCCAAATTACAAATATTGTTGATATAAAAAGTGATATGGACAAGATGCAGCAGATATTTATTCATTTTATTTTAAAATTATACATAAAGATTGCAACACAAAACCAGGGTTTAGAAACTAGACATACACCTTATTGTTTGAAGCTCAAGAGTTTAATATTATATGTTTACAACATTGAAGGACTATTTGTGTGCTTACAGTATTGTGCAAAAATCTTGAGCCACCCCTTATTTATTTATTATATTTTGCTTCCAAGCAGCCAGACTTTCTTGTTATATTATAACATATAAAACTGCATCTTTAGATACTTTGTTACTAGCAGCCTGCCACAAAAACGCATCAACGTTTTCCCAATTCCTTAGTTAAATCTTCAAAAATGGCAAAGAGAACACAGTTTGACATGCTTGAAATTGTATTTTTGCACCAAGTAGTTTGATTTTGTGCAGTGTGTCATGAAGAAATGTGGAGACACTTTACAAGTGGATGTCAAGAAGTCATTTTTAAAGAACTGGAGTGAAAATCAGTGGCGACTAACTAGAGTGATGAATCCACATTTGAAATGTTTGGTTCAACTTTTCATCAGTATGTACTGAGGAGGTCAGGTGAACAGTATAACACTGAGTGTCTGCTTGGTGGAGGCTTTATCATGGTTTGGGCTTCACTGCAGCCAGTGGGGATCTTGCCAAAATTGATGGAATACAGAAAAGTATCAGCAGGTTTGGTCCACCATAAAATACCATCTAGAAAGTATTTGATTGGCTCCAGTGTCATTTTTCAGCATGATAGTGATCCCAGACCCAAGGCCAAAGCATACCTGGGTAGAAAAACACGAGAATACTGTCACTATCAGCAGCCTGGAGAACTATTCCTGAAGATTACGTAAAGAAATTATTAGAAATTTACCTCTGAGGGTTCAGGCTGTGTTAAAGAATAGAGGTGGTCATACCAAGTATGGATCATTAAGCTCATTAGAGCTCATATTACTGTATTTCCAGTATATTTGCACTTGTGTCAACAAGTCGCTCCACCTGTTTCCTATTTCCAAGCAAACTGAAGCACTTGAAGGGTGGCCCAAGACTTTTGCACATTACTGTATTCAAAATAAATCAAATTAAATAGGTTTTTTTACTCGTGCCTTTGTACAATATCAGGAAGACGGGGAGGATATTTAAAGGCAATCTAAACTCCAAAATTAGAAAATGAGGCTAGAAAAGAGCGGTATCGGGTCTCTTTCCAACCAATAACGTACCTTAATGTCATTTGTGCGTCATATTTGTAAGTATCAATGACATTCATGTTTCTGTCAGTCAGTCTGCTATAACTAGAAAGTTGATTGATTTGTGTGCTTGGTGATTACACTTCCCACTTTGCTTGTCTGGCCTGTAGCATGAGCTCTGCCTGGCTGGCAGTGATAGATGAGACTCTTAATATCACTGGGTAGCATCATGTCCCTACTTAGGGGTAACTCAAGCAGTACAGCTTTAAGGACTGGCATCCTGGTCAACGCTCCTTTAATCCCAGCAGTTAGCTTCAGACACGGCCCGGCAGGTAATCCAAACCTGACCGAGGCAGTTTGATGGGCTCCTTTTTAATCACCCTAGTGAAGAATCCACTCAATAAATAATGCCACTGCAAATTTATCAGCTAGCTTTCAGGTCTGTGTCCTGGTTTGGCCTCGTCCAATGGTAAATAATTACACACATCATGTATAAAAATCACCTATTTGAATACATTCACACACATGTCCATAGATCCAGTTTAGGCACTTTTGTTAAGTAAACTCCAGCTCATTAACTTGGCACCGCGTGGGTAACAAATGAAGCAGGGCTAAGTAAAATGATACCTTGGTTTAATGCTTCATTTGGTAACAGTATGATTTTAGAGACTGGCCCAGCCTCTTTGTTTGTCTCTTACTCTAACCGATCTTACTGGATATCAAGGTAACACACATTTCATGCAGATTTTGAAAAGCTGTGCTGGCACCTTAAAGTCATAAATCCCAGGTTCTCTAAACTATCAGGTATAAAGGATAATTTGTAATACTAACATTTTATCGGCACTTTTTATAAGTTGCTTAACTTTTGCTTACTTTTGTTACTTTCAGGCCAGAAAAGGAACCCCAGTTTAAGTTCATTTACTTCAACCACATGAACCTGGCAGAGAAGAGCACTATCCACATGAGGAAGACCGCCAGTGTTTGCCTCACCTCTGTCCATCCTGACCTCATGAAGATCCTGGGAGATATCAATTGTGACTTTGCCAGGTAAAGTCAGAGGACACTTTAGTGAAACCTAAGCTATATTTACTAAATGCCGTCAGGCATTTCTTCGAGAGTTCTCTAATGACAGTTCACAGATAAGATAGGTGGTACTGCTGGTGTTCCTAATGGTGACCGGAGAGGATAAAGAATTGATTAGTTTTGGTTTATATAAAAATAAATAATAATAAGAAGAGAGATCACAGCAGCATTAGACCATCTTTAGTTGTGTATTTTAGAATCAAACAAAGAAGATGTGTAGAAGTACAAACTCATTTTCCCAGCGTTTCAGCACAGCTGTGTAATTTTCAGTTTTATTACGACACTCCTGGGATCTTTGCATATCCACATTCTTTCCGTCTTTGAAGCAACTTATTACACTGCAATCCTGCAGTGTAATAAGTTGGGGGGTTTTGAGTAGGTTAAAATGTTCTCTGGTACATTACATGATCTCTCAAGCAACAAAGAGCCTACTGTGAATGTGGTGAACACCTTCGTTTGAAACATATAGTTCTTTCTGTCTTTCAGGGTTGACGAAGATGAGGAAATCATCGTAAAAGCTATGACAGACTACTGGGTAGTCGGCAAAAAGTCAGACCAGAGAGAACTGTACGTGATCCTGAATCAGAAGAACGCCAATCTGATCGAAGTAAACGGTACGTCTCCCCTATTTGGCAAAAAGTAAATGCATGTCATTCTTACCAAAAGTACACCATCTGTCTCAGTAATCTCCTCTTCTCCTTAAGTTGACCCTTGTCTTTTTTTTCTCCTTTTTCTTTTTTTTTTTTACTACAGAGGAAGTTAAGCGGCTTTGTGCGACGCAGTTCAACAACATATTTTTCTTGGATTAATGGTGAAGACACTAAAAACTGTTGCAGGGTATCTTGACAGCATCAGCGTAATGCAATAATTGCATCATGAAATTAACAATAACAATGAAAAGATTCCTCACATCGTTTTTTTTTTTTTTTTTTTTATTTAACCTTGAAAAATTGTAATTTTTCTTCTGTAATTAAGTGTAAAAAAAAAAAAAAAGGCAAAAAATCCAGGTTTTGACTGTATGTGTAATTTGCTTTCTTTCATTTTCTTTGTACATACTTGAGCAATTTTAAACAATTTTCTTTCATATTAAAATGTGTTCATACACTTTTATAATGAACATATGACACTTTTTCAAATATATTTAAAAACTGACATGCTCATACTCCGGCTTTATTTGATGATCCCGTGATTGTTTTCCGATGCCATGTCAAAAGATTTGTGGTTTGTAAACAACTGCCCTAACTTCAAATAAATTAAGAACCAATTTTCTGCAGTGTACTGAATATTTTTAGTCTCTTTGGCTTTAGACACAAAAGCGAGTAAAGGTTTTGGAAACTCCACAACATCATTCTGATCATGAGTCACTGAAGTCAGGAAAACTCATTAAAATGTAAAGAATAATAAGGTGTGGGTCACCTCTTTGATAACTGTTCAGTGCAAATTAATTGAAGGTAAGTGAGTAGATGGTAGAATTACTTAGGTTTTTGTGGCCTGTTTTCTTTGTTTTGCTTTGTTGGGGTGTTTTGTTTTGTTTTTTTACATTTTATAACAAAGACATCTGTTCAAAATAATTAATTCCAGTTTCTTTAAAAATAAAAAGGATGCGGTTGGGCTAGAATAACACAAATATTAACTTGTGATGAACTCCTGGAGCACTTGAAACATGCCAGAGATCATAGAAATCTACTGTTCCATGGTTCTTGGTAAATAACTGAGAGAGCACTGAATTCTCTGCACCTATGACATATTAAGCTGATATCTTTTTCTCTTTTTTTGGTGCTTTTACAGGAAATGTAGTTAGCAAAATCTTACAAAAAATCTCATGAATTAGGCTTGAACAGCTTTTTCTTTTGGTTTTGTCTGAACTACATCCTAACTTGTACTCCATCCTTTGTCCTGCGGGGAAAAGGACAGAAAATGCGATGATATATTATCTCTTAAAAACACAGTTGTGAGTTTTGTTGACAGAGAGGTTAGAAATGTAATATTTAGTCAGGTTTTTTTAATGACCTTTAAAACACAAGTGTTGTTACTATTTTAGGACTTAAATCCACCATAAAACAAAAATGATCATGACTCAAAAATGTATTTGTGTTGATGTTACTTCATTTGGTTGTTGAACTACACTACACAGAGTTTCATGTGGAGAGAAAAAAAAGTGCGTACATTTATATATGCTGTTGGAAATTTTCTCACCTGTTTATGCTCTCCTTGTTTGAGTTAAGACTTTGTCGCTGGTCTCAGAGTCAATTCTGGTCTAGCAGGCAAGTTACACAAGAGTGATGTGGACACTGAAGTCTGCATAAGGTACACAAAGGAGTAAATGGAGTGTGTATAGCACTTGGTGCAGTGGCCCCCTGCCCCCAAGCTAGGCGACTGGCTCCAGCAGATCCTAGGAACAACATCAAGATCTCTGTCCAGAAAAGTGCAGTCCTAGAAACAGCTACTGCGCAGGACCCTGAGGCTCCCAGGGCCCAAGCTTGAAGGATAAAAACCACCTGCAGGGGGAAGAGGAGAAAAAAAAACAGATATTATAATTTATTTGGCTTCAAAATATCACTTTTTAAATCTTCTGTCTAATTGAGAAATGTATTAAACTTATTTATGATGAACACTTTTATTTGCATCACATTGTACAATCATTTCATTAGTTTTCTGTGGATGCATGTGTATTTTTGAGTTGCTTTGCAAAGTAACAAATAATGATTTACAGTTCATTTTATTCCACATGGATTTAACCCACATAGCTGATTGCTGATTATAAATAATTCCCGTGTTTAACTATATCAGCTAACTTAATATTAATACTAATTGTTACCCTTCCTACTGTAAATACCTGATTTTATCAAACACATGCATATTGTGTAATTATACAGGGTTTGACCTTTTTTTTTTAAACAAAATTTATTCCAAGCAAACGTTTTTATACAATTTTTTCTCCACTTTTCTGGAGTAATTTCGGCACACAATGGAAAGTTGTTACAACAGCAACAAAAAAATCAGAAGAAGAAGAAAAGAAACTAACCAATCAGGGCTCACGTATGACTTGCAGCCAATCAGCGTAAACTTGGACAAATTTTAAAAACTCACCCGCCATGATTGTTATGTTTCTGCACTGAGCTTGTACGTTGCGCTGTCAGGTTTTAGTAAGTAGAGAAAAAAGAAAAGAAAACAATTGTACCTCTTTGGAAAAAGAAAAAAGGTAAGTTGGGTTTTTAATCATAAAAGTTGTTCACTTAGATATATTTGTTAACGGAATGTTGAACCCTGCGCGAGTCCTTCTGTCAACAGAAGTGGTGGAGTGGGTTACAAAACTAGCACTGGTTGAATAATTAGCTCGTGTTCCTGGTTCGCCTTTGAAAGTATCTATTTCTACTCACTACACTTTTTAGTAGCAGTAGAACAAAACACTGTGCTGGCTCACGTTTATTTTCTCCGCCTTTTGCCGTATTATACTTTGCTTTTACTCAGGTGTGTAGTTGGTGTAAGGTTCACGACTCCTTCAAGTCATACTTTAATCCAGTAACACTGACGTTAACGTTTGTTTGCAGAGAAACCACCAAGGAAAAAATTAAGCCATCGAGACGCCATTCCTGTCGTTGCTTTAACGCAATTGTTTGAATTTCCGGAGAATAAGAAAAGCGGGAGGGGAAAAAAACACAGCGTCAATATTTTTGATCTGTTGGTGGTTACGTCTACAAGCTTGTAGCTAAACAGGCCAAAATGAAGCCGTTTTTGCCGTGTTACCATTTATAGTGCCTAGCCTATACCACATACTTTTCTCTTTTTTTTCTGACAGCTCTTGCTCAGTACATTGTCCATGTTTTGGGAATTATTTTGTGTGTGGTTTTAAAATTGCCACCACATGAATAATGACACTAATACGTTTAAAAACTTTCTAATTTCTATTCTTATAGCTGATTACAACACAAAAAAATTTGCCATTCAGTTTTGGATCCCTCTCATTTTTAACTAATATGACAAATGTCTCCTAATGTCTGTAATATCCATTGCATGCAATCTGCAGTACCTTTCAAAACATTATGTTTCCCTTCTTGAAAAATCCAGATACCTGATTATGGAGTCTCGATTTGCTCACCTGCGGCAGCGGGACACCAGTGTGTCGATGCTTAGGGTAAAAATGTCTCGGAGAAGGTCTCATTCCCAGAAGGAGAATCGAGAACGTACTGTGAACACCCGGAGGCAGTTGGATAAACTCCCAGAGCTGGAAATGTCCTCCCTGGATGCCTCTATTGCAGTGGCCAATATGTCAACCATACAAGAGAAGACGAAAAACAATGAAAAACCTGCTAAAGGTATGGCTTCACAGTTTTAAAGAAAATGCACTGCTCTAGCTCTAGCTGATTTGTGCCCTTCCCCATGCTTGTTCCTCCACAGCAAAAGCAGTGGAAGATAGGCTGAAACAGCTCGAGCGCTGGAAGGAGCGGAAGGCTCTTGAGAAGGAGAAAGAGAAGAGGGAAAGGGAACGTAAAGGGGTGTTTAAGATTGGTCTGTATCATCCAACGGGAACCATTACCTCACTACCTGCTGTCCCAGATGCCTCAACAAAAATCCAAGAGGTAAGAGGGGACTTATCAAAAAACACTTTAGATGATTTATTCTAAAACATGTCTGTGAATCACACTACTTCCCTATCTTTTTGTTGGTTCTTTCATAACTGTGATGACCATGTGATATCAGAGGATTTTTTTTCTTTTTTTGTCTCAGTGGAATTTATTTATTTTTGGTTATGTTTTCAGAAAAAGGCGAACACGGCTCCATCCCAAAGTATTAGAGTCACTCGTTCAATGAAACAGCAGCAGCAGCAAGTGGAGAAGGTACTGTTTTCTTCCACACATGCACCATTGTTTTCAAAGGTTTTGTATTTAACTATTTAAAACAAAAAACTAATACTTTGTTCATTTGTTTTTCTGCAGCCTCTGAAGATACAAGATCCAAATACTGGAGTGAAGAAGGGTAAATTAACTGAATGCCCCTTAACTGACTTTTTATTTTTAAATGCAGCTTTAGATTAGAAGCAGTTTTAGTAATGACCTTCTTCTTTCTGTAGGACAACCTGCTGTGGAAAGATCAACAAGGACCCGGGTAGCTTCTGCCAAGCCTGCATCAACTACAACCAAGACCAAAGGTACAAATAATTTAAAAAAAAAAAAAAAAAAAAAACTGCCCTTGAAACCAGCCATTGTGCTTTTTTTGTTTTGCAGTACTGCATTCCTGTGTTTAGCTCTTAATTTGTGTCTGTATTATCCCATTCTACCATAGAAGCACCTGCCGTACGAGCTTTGTCAACCAGATCTGCCAACAGACCTCCAGTTCCTGTGGTAAAGGGCAAACCTAAGGACAAGACTGCAGGTATTGTCTGGTTTGGAAGCTCATTTAATATCGAAACTGGGGAGGGAAGTTAAGAAATGGCGTTGAGGTTTAAAACATAAATGGATATTTGTTTGTGTTTAATGTCTCTCACCAGTGTCCGATACAAGAACCACAAGGAGCCGAGCAAATCTTAATCCTGTGGCTCCCCTGTCTGGTGCACAAAGGAACTGTAAAGGTATCATGAACCAAAAAACCAAAACAAAATTTGTTCCAAATGTGTCTGCCTCACTTTACATTGTGAACAGTTGTTGGAATTTCTCTCACCATTTTTGTTGTCCTTCTTTATGAAACACAGAAGCAGTCAATGACATTGTCCATCATGCTATCTCAGAGGTGAGCAGTTCAGTGAAACACACGACAAACTAAACTTGTGATCAATTTTTAAGTAACTTGGAGTTTAATTGCTTTGCTGCTCCTGTCGTGTGCAGGAACCTGAGCTGACAGAGCCTGAGATGCAGGACATTGAGAAAAGACCTAGTCCTCCCAGCCCGACACCATGTGCTGAGGAAGAAGACATGGTGGTGGATCAATCTCCAGCCAAGCCTGTTTCTGCTGATCTCGTCCCATCTACATCCTCATTTGCTCCAGAAGGTTTTCTCTTCCAGGCTCCGACTGGCTTGTCATCCTTCAAGTTTGAGCCTCTCACACCTCGTTCAGCGGACTCCTTCCTTACACCAAGGTCTGCTTCTTTTTTCCATTTCATCTGCTCAAATTTTCCTTTTGCTAAATATGTACTGAAACACTGATGTTGGCCACAGTATTGCAAAACACCAATTAATAGATGTCTTTACTGCTGTTGTTACTCAGCATTACTGTGACGAGTCAGGCAGTAGTATATTATAGAATTCTGTTTAGGGTGTCTGCAAGTTTAATAATAGAAATACTATACCAGAGTATTGATCTATATCACAGGAGGAAGCAATGTTATATTTTAGCACTGATATTTCTGTTTGTTATGATGTTGCAGATTTTTCTTTTTTGGGCCCTTTTTTAAAGAAAATATGTAGGCTTTAAAATTTCAGTCAATCTAAAAGCAGTGCTGTTCTTTCCATCCAGCTCCAGCTTCAACCTTCCACCAGCCCCCGTATTCAGTGATGAGCAGAGCAAATCGTGTCCACCTAAATCTCCTCTGCGCTCTCCTCCTCATACCTCTCCCACAGTTGCCCCTCCAAGTCCAGGTGGATCAGTGGAAACAAAGCACGACGTACCATATTTCAGGTACTTTTCATATCGTTTAGTCTTTCAAAAAAGAACCTTTTTTTTTTTTTTTTTTAAACATTTTCTTTTAAATTCTTCAGATCAGAAATGGCCAATGAGACAGAGAGACTGACGGGCTTGTCTCTCCACTGGGAGTCTAAAGTGGAGGATGAGTCCATCCCAGAAGAAAGTGAGTTTATCTTCTACACCAATTGATTATTAAAATCTTGAATATTTAATTTTGGTTCTGTAGATAGTTGTTGTTTTCATATGAGGAAAATGGTGGATTTCTCTGACTAATAGTAATTTTGTTATCTTTTTTTCTCATCGTGTTCAGTGAGAGATCGCATGCGCACAGCTGTTGGCCAAGCACGGCTGTTGATGAAAGAACGCTTCAACCAATTCAGCGGTCTGGTGGACGACTGTGAGCTAGGCCGAGGGGAGAAGCTCACCACCTGCACTGACCTGCAGGGGTTCTGGGACATGGTTTATTACCAGGTGATGCCTCAAGAGAGGTGCAACACGCACATTAACACGCAAACAAGGAGAAGAGGCCTAACATCTGTTTTGCACTCTTTCCCCATTCTAGGTCGAGGATGTCAACAAGAAGTTTGACGCTCTGAAAGAAGCAGAGGAGCGAGGCTGGGTGGAGGAGCACAAGCCTCCACCACGACAGAAGAAAGTAGTGAAGGTAAAGATTCCTAATTTAAGCTTTGGTTCAAAAACACACAGCTGTGCCATCATAAAACTGACTATATTAACACATCACCCAACTAATCATTGAGTTTTATGGTTGTTGTTTCTGTAGTCATTTGCATATGAAGGCCTCTGTGTTTTAAGAAAACAGCTTGTCCCGTCTTTTTAACAGAAACAGCCAGCAGCACCTGCCAAGCCTGCAGGAACTAATGCAGCAGCTAAGGCTCGTCTGGCTGCCGCAAAAGCAGCCATGAAAGCCAAAAAGCAGGCAGCTGAGGCAGAGAAGGCAGCCAGTGCTGCTAACACTGAAGACTGTCTCGTCTTGGGCTCTCAGAATCCACACCCACAGGCAGGGGCTCAAAAGCAGGACACAGTGGTCTTTGATGGAGGCTTCTTCCAGGTGGAGAGCCCAGCTAAACAATCAGGTGACTTGCATGCCAAAAGTTTGGACTTTGGATGACTCTGGATTTGGTCTAATCATATTGCACATGTTGGGGTTTTTTTTTCTTTGTTCAGTTAGGAGATCCAGCCATTTAAATGCTGCTGTGCTGCCTGGGGTCTCTCCCTGCTCCACATATCTCTCACCTAGAAGGGTCACCCGGCGCTCCCTTGCGTTGGCTCAGACACCTGTTCAACATGTTCACACACCTGCACACCTCCGCCTCACTGTCAGACAAACCCCAGAACCAAAGTCTCAGTGCGGCACTCCTCAGGCAACCCAGAGCAGAAGGGACATTGTGAACATCTCTATGGATTTCTCACCTGTCAAGGAAGTGATTTCAGATGACACCCAACCTGACGGATGCCCTGCACAAGTGTCAGAAAAAGTCTCCACAGACATTCCCTCTGTTCCACAACTCCTTCCAGCAATCCTCGAGCCAGCCGAGGATGTAACTGTTGATAACCCTGTCAGTCCAGCAGTTCCAGGCTCTCCGTGCAAACAACCTACCGTGCCCCCAGCTCCTGAGCCCTCATCAGCCCCGAGCTTTACACTGTCGCCCTGTGCAACTCCTAGCCAACCTTCCGTCTCTTCATCTGCTGTGCAGGGCCTCGTGGAGACTCGGTGTCACACACCAGACAGCACAGTTGTTGAGGTAAAATAAATTTCCCCCCCAATTCTGTGTTGTGCCTTAGAACTTTTTTTTTTGGGGGGGGGGGGGGCGTGTTTTCTAGCCATGTAATGAATATATTATTCTCTTGTAATTTTAGGAAATTTCTGGACTGGATTTTGAGAGATACCTCCAGTCCTCAGACAGATGCAGCCTGTCACCAAGGGACACAGTTGCGACAGAGACGCTGTCACCCATGGCAGTGGATGTAGCGATGGAGAGTCCTAGAAGACAACCTATGAACTTTCTTACTGAGAAAGAGTCTGGTAAGACTAATGTTTTATAACTTGGCAACACTAACTAATGAGAGATGATGAGAGAGATTTTTATGTTGAAGTGTTGGGGTTTTTGTTTTTTTGTCACCACATTTTAAAAACTACACACTTTCACCGTTTTATTCATTCTTTTGCTCACTTCTGTCACGACAGCACTGCCAGCGGTGTCTTCGGTGTTAACTCCTCACTCACGACAGGTCAAAGTTTTTCCACTTTTCTTCTAAACACCTAGGGTTTTATGGAGTGTTTAAGTATATATATTGCCTAACGTTTTGTCCAAAATTGTCTTTGTGATTTTTCTTTTAATTTTTTTCCCCTTTATTCTTTAGGTACAGACAGCAAAGTCTGCCTTGCTTCTCTTCACCCCAGACCCGAAGGACAAGATACGCCAGTCAGTCTGTCCAAGTGACCTCATGGTCTTCACCCCTCCTAACATTTAGTAAAGAGACTGAAGAAAGTAAAGAGAAGTGTTTTTTTTGTTTTGTTTTTTTAAAACTTGTTTTAGCAACTTTTTACACAGTTTTTTATATTAAAAAAATATTTTTGACGTTCTTAGATGAGTAGAAAAGTTTTCTCACACAAAGTTCTAATTAAAGTTTTGGTTACAACCAATAAAGAACTCTGTATCTATATCCAATCACAAATGAACAAAATGCTCAATGCTGTTATTACTGACTGCTTTTATTTGTTAAAACAGGATACACAAACAGAACAGTTTGTTTCATCTTGTATTCATCAATTTTCTGGGGGGGGGGGGCATTTCATCTGAGAAGAGATGCAGTCACAAAATCTTTGTTGCAAAGTGGCAACTTGGAAAATTTGAAGCTTTTTCATGAAACCAGCCCTTTACTTGCATGTCTCCTTAATAATGGAGTACAACGTGTGTGAGGTCATTGTATTAATATTTTCACTTCATAATGCTCTAAACTGAACCAACAAAACTAAGGACATGTTAGCTGCATGTTGTTTTGACAGCATTATTTGGCTTTTGTTTCATCTTATCTAGAGCAATCTGTCTCTGAGATTCTGGGTGGTGCTTTTCTTCCATTCTGTTTCTTGTCACTAGCTGGTAATAGTCAGATGCTGGGAAGAAAAAGTGGTTGAAGAATTCATCGACAGTCTTCATCTTAAGTTCCAATTTGCGGTCTTTAGTGTTTTCTGCTGGTCTGCACATGATTTCACCTCCAGGGTCGTCTGTGTGCTCTAAAGGAAATAAACATGTTAGGCATTTTTGTTCTGACACAATCATTCTGAGAATTTGAAAGTACAAACCAGTTCTAAATATCATGTGATTTGTGAAGTGTGTATTTACTGGGCATGTCTAGCTTACATTGAATACAATAAATGTCCCTTCATTTTCTGAACCATTCTCATGTAAAACTTTGGGTCTAGGAAATTTTGAATCTGTAATGATGACAGAAGGATGACATCAAGGGAAACAAATTTAAGCCTTTTTAGGTGGTCAGTCTGCAAACCATTTAAGCATTTTCAAGGCAAAGTCATGGACTTGGTTTACATCCCAGTCACCACTGAAATGAAAGGTTATTGGTTTAAGTTCTTCCAAAAAAAAAAACTGCCCAGGCAAGATAAGACCTGCTTCTAGAAGGACTGAAGTCCTATCTATGCACATATATACACACACAGGCATGCATACACTGAAATGATAAACCAAACCTGCAGGCTCGGGTATCTCGTTGGCTTCCGTCTTGACATCCCACTGACTTCCATCCTGAGCACTGGAAATCCCAGTCTGCAATAAAGATGGGATTTCATCTTATTAAAGATTTTAGCAAAGTTACTGCCAGTTTTGTGGCATATTCCAGATGCAGCCCCAGTCATCTTTTTGTGCATATAGTGTTGGTTGTTTTGTCAACCAATACTGGCCTGTATCGGCTAGTAAAACTGCCAGAAGAAAAAATGAGTAGCACTGAAAGTAAATGAATAGTGAAAAAATACAGGAGCTCCTTAATTTTAAAATATCTAATTATGTCACAGCTTGTAAAAATATGTTTGGTCCTTAATATGTTTGAACAACTAAATATTTTACATGTGACATGACATTACAAGGTTAGCAGATACAGAGATTATGAAAGCGTTGAGACAGGATCTGACCAACTGGAAGGGGCTGTTTTTTGTCTGTATCATCTCTTCACTGACCTCCACCTCAGGCGAATCCTTCCTGGTTTCAGTGTTGGACCCAGAAACCCGATGGTCCTCCTTCAGTGTTTCAGAAACCTGCTCACATGAAACTTCTGCGCAGCCCAGAAGCACCTCAAAAAACTCGAGGAACGTAATCTGCAATGGAAAGAACAGAACAGCAGCTCTCATGATTCAAAAAGAGGAATATTGCACCAAAAAACAGCTGAATGAGTTTACTGATGTAAACAGACCTCCAGATCAACACTGGCCGAAAGGTTGTCGGGGTTGTGGCTTTCTGTATTGATGATCTCCAATAACCTCCTTGTGGTCAGCTTATGGTCCAACAAATGGAGATCCTGCAAGTGGTTATAACCGGAGGTTTTAACTGTGATTAATTGTTTTTGTGATAAATAGGCATGCCATTCATCCTATCTGCTGTTGTTGTTGATAAAGACATTTAAATCAGATTTGTTTGACCATAAATCCACTTAAATTTTTTTAAAGTATTGTATTAATGTCAAATCTGGGACATAAAACTTTCATTCAGTTTTTTTTATATAGTGCCAAATTACAACAACAGTTGCTTCTGTGTGCTTTATAATATAAGGGAAAGGCGTTGCAATAATACAGGGTTAACCCAAACAATCAGATAACGCCTAACAACAAGCACTTGGTTAAAGTGGGAAGGAAAAATTCCCATTTAACAGGAAGGAAGAAACCTCCAGCAGAACCAGGAGGAAGAGCCACCTGCCGTGACCAGCTGGGAGTGAAGGGAAAGAGGGACTAGAGCAGCAGTAATCATTTAATACTGAGAAGCTTTTAGGTTGCACTGATGAAACAGGCAGCAAAAATGTAATGTACTATTTATACCAGCAAAGAAAAGTGTTACAGTTTGTTGCACCTTGAACATCCACAGCAGGTGACGGCAGGTCATGGTCTGTTCATCCCTGGTGGCTGTGCAGAAAAGCTGAAAGACTTCCCAGCACCTCTTCATATAGTTCATAGCCGCCACTCCAACGTCTGGCTGCCTAAACAGAAAGCCTGGACAGACGCAGCTATTGTTAATGAACAGTTAGTACTACATACTGTATTAAGCAAGAGTGTTAAACACTACAACATCAGGTTTCTACAGGAGTATCAACACCTGTGAAGAAACCCAAGTGAGGAACCAAGAAACTACTAAACCAAAACATTAGTAGCAACTGAACTTTTCTTTCACCGATTTGCTCTTTTAGTTCTGATTACAGTGTAGTTTGCTGTTACCTAGCAGTACCGCTGATGAATGGATTGTCTCTGAAGTTCACCAGCTAGTGAAATACAATTTAAATGAATCACATACAATTGGGTCTGTAGCATGTGTAAGCACCTTTTACATTCTTAGCATTTGGAAGAATGTCATCTGTCATCAGTTTGGAAAAACAGGCAGCCAGAAGGTACTTTGGTGACCTGTAAATAGAGAAAAAAAGGAATTATTACAGATAATTGATCACGATTAATCCCGATTAAACAAAGTTTTCTTGAGTATAAACAAACTGATTTTATTAAGTTTCCCAATCCCTGCAGCTGTCGTCAGGGGACACCCCCAGGCAGTTTCATTGTGATATCTTCTGATAAAGGTAGGAACAGGTTCCCTTACACCATGTCTTTACTGTGGATGTGGTGGGCCACAATGACAAGATAGCTGATGAGCTTGCGAAGCAGCACAGGCGTGAAAGGCGAGTGTATCTCTGCTGGATCAACATCCTCTGAAACACACAGAGTGAAAGCGGTTAAAATAACCTATAAATACTCTCAGAGGATCATTCAGTGCTGCTGTGGAGCAGTCCCTTTCACCTCTGATAAGACGGTCTATCTGTGTCAGAGTTATGCCGTGGTGATGAATGTTACAGTCTTTGAGCAGGCGCCAGAACTGAAGACGGGAGAGCAGGAGGGTGTTCTCCGGGGAGCGGGCATAACCAAGCCTGCTGTAGAAACTACAAATTGACCTCAGCTCTCTTTCTTGCCTCAGCACCACAAACTCCACCTGTTACACATGATGCACAGTTTCAGGGTGGGAACACGGCTGTAAATGAGGACGCTGGGCTGAGGACTGACCTGCTTGCGCTCTGTGTCATGTTTTCTTTCCGGGATCATGTCCAGGAGACAGTCAATGTTCAGAGCCATGTCTGGTCCCAGTAAAGATGAGTTGCTATGTGACAGCGGGAACGCACCTATGACAAATTTAGGAAGGATTTCAAGACTGCAGGATTGCTTATTTCCTCCTTTTCTATTTTGAACATACTCTTGAATACTGTTGCTCCTTACCGAGAGGAGCACTATGTGCTCTCGGGTTGGGTGTGATAATTTGGTCATCCACAAAGTGTCCCTCGAATGCATGCCCGTCACTCAGTGTGAATTTTCCCTGACAAAGGTGACATTTTTCTGAATTTTACAATCAGAGTTGATTCATTCTGCACTTTTAATAAATCAGTAAGAAAGCATACTGTGGATTTCTCTAAACTTTTTCCAGCTGACAGTGAAACACACCTGCCCGTGCTTTTTATTGTTCTTCCATTCTCCTTCATAGATCGCACCACCAGCGTAGTAAAAGGTTCCCCATCCATGCCTCTGACCCTGAGCAAACTCCCCTGTGTATCGATTGCTCTGGGAATACTGGGATCCATCTTTTCGCCTTAAATTCCAGACATGTGTACCTTGGCCATGCTGCCGCAGGAGCAACCAAAACATAAATCTGATTCAAGACAGTTACATTTTTTTAAGCTTTATAACTTCATATATAATTAAATTAGGGTTTTCTTTCATACCTGTACTCCATCCTGCCATGCCCCAACATACTTCTGTCCCAGATTCAGCCACCGCATCGTGCCTTTTCCATGCCTCTGGTTGGTCTTCCACTCACCAGAGTAAGTGTTCCCAGAAGGGTAGCTATCAGGAACAGATGTTATTGCAGGGTAATTCAAATACAACACCAGATGAGGAGATATATTCACTTGATGCATACCATCTCAGTCCACATCCTTCTCTGTTGTTCCTCACCCAATCTCCTTTGTACCAAGAGTTTTTTTCCTCGTTATAATATGCCGTACCCTAGCACAAACGAGACCAATTAAAAAGAGACAAACAAATTCCTAAAAAATGACAAAATCAATGGTAAATCATACCTTTCCATGTCTCTTGCCCTGATGCCACTGCCCGCTGTAAAACAAGCTGTTTTGGGTACATTTGTAGGTTCCTGTCCCATGTGGTATACCGTTGTAAACCTCCCCCTTATAGGTGCTGCCATCTGGCCATGTATAAGTGCCCTGGCCCATGGGAATATTGCGTACAAACTCTCCCTATTAGATAAATTCAATTCAGTATTTTGCCTGCATTCTTTTATCAAAGACTTTGCCTCCACATTATATTTCATTACACCTTACTGACCTGTATTTTTATGTGTGTGTATATAAAGGATGGCTGTTTTTAGAAATGTTACATATACATTGACTTTTCAAAAACCCTGCTTAAGAAAGGATACTGTACAGTTAGTTAATTTAATGCATAATTTCTGTATGCTACCTCATATTTTAGTCCAGCTGCCTGTGTGAATATGCCGAATCCATCCATAAGTCCTTTGGAAAACATGCCCTTCACAAAAATACAATTCAAACATACATTTTTTTATTTGTTTGATGCATTTTTTTTGGAAGGATATAAACACATTTCAAAATATATTATAATATAATAAATTCTTAATTGATTTATGAAATTAGGTCATTATTTGTATTTGAAATTCATTTGTAAAGCTGTACCTTGTACACATGGCCTCCTTCAAAATAAGCTACACCTTGTCCATGAAGCTGCCCTTCACAGGTTTCCCCTTCATATCTGTCAGAGAGACACCAAACCTCACATCCAGCTCTGATTGTACACAGGTTACTCACGACCCTGAGTAACTTATACGTTCTCTAAAAACAATTATTCACATAACTAATGTCGTGAGTAACAATTTACCTCTGTTCAGTTAAGATAACAAGTGGGGGAAGCTCATAGTTGCCATCGTCCTCGGGCTGCTCGTCCCTGTCAGGATGATTCTGGAGCTTGATTTGGCTCATCGTCATCGACTTTTAAGATTGTCTACCCTCCTCCGTTTTTGATGTCATACCCAACTGTTATCGTTTTCCCTTTTTATTATTATTTTTCCCAATTAAACATTTTGCTTAGCCTCTTTTAGTGCATTCAAGTACTGCACAAGCTGGGAATAGGAACTTAACCATGGCAACGGACGCTTACAACTACGGAAGCCTGAAAGAAAGCCTTCATTTGCGTTTGCATGGCTAATCCTTGGTCACACCATGACCTGGTGGGCTTTGAATGCGCAACTGATCTAGTATTTACGATAACATTAATAAAAGGCATTTTGTGAGCGCAAATAAGTAAATAATAAAACATATTTTCCAGATACAGCAGTCGGACACTTTCAAGTGTCATTAAACACTCGTTATGGATTTCAAAGTAAAGGAAAATACATTATTTCCATTATCAAATTACTTCTGCTAATCTTAAATTGGCATTTGCTACTGGAAATTCAGATAGTCTGATGTGTATAACGTTTACAAATCCAGTGGCTGATAAAAGGATCCCAAATCTTGTGGTCCTAAAGTGACGATAATTACAGATCGTTTGCTTTTCTGCATTTACCTTGAAACCCAGAATAAGGTCTCAGTAATTTTACCACTCAGCTGTGAATCTAGGTTGACCTCACTCAGGTAGCAGACCCATTCAGTCAACACAACACAATGCAAACCTGTAAATAAATGATTTAAAGTAACAGAGACAGAATACATATATTTTTCCAGCATCTTTTTTTATTGTTCTGTGTAGTGTATGCTAAAATAAAAAAATATAATATGTAATATACATTTTTAAAATCTAAACACAACTAAACATGACATTAAATCAATAACAAACCATTTAACTCTACAATAAACCGTAAGAGTGGTTTGACAGAAGTAATCTGGAGTGAGGACACATTTGAGTTATCTTAAATCAGTTACTCCAACAGTTTCTTCCTTTGCAGACTCAGTATTGTGAGATGACGTCCAGGTTAGCGAGGTGCCTCATAGTTGGCCTGCCGTGAGGACAGTTCCATGGATGCTCGATCTCCCCCATGTGAACCACGAGCTTCTTCATCTCATTAACACTCAGAGCAGTGCCGATCATCACCTGATGAGCAGAAAATGTATCAAAAGGCATTTTCAAAATAATATGCTATGCAATTTCCCTATAATTACATTTTTAAAAGATCTTAGATAACTACAAATTACCAGCATTACTAACAGGGTGTATCATACCATATAGTTTATGTATGTAGCTTTCCAAATCAAGCTTCCTCAAAGATGAATATCATTTCTGAGTCCAAAAAAACGTAATATCACGATGGGCAAAACAATCTAGAAATCGAGGCTTCAAAAGTGGACTTTAGAAACCAATAAGTGGCCACATCCATCCTTTATATACAGTCAATGCTGCAGTCTATGACTAACCAGTCAAAACTTGAGCGAGCACTTAAAAACAACATCACAGTGATATAAACTCACAGATTTCCGACAAGCTCTGGAGGCGAACATCTGCCTGACTCTGGATGGTCGACACATAACCCCTGGACTGTCGCTCAGCATGAAGATCAGTTCTTCGATGTCTGATGGACCGAATGTCCAGTTTTTACTGGTGGGCAGTGAGACCAACTTCACTCTCTCCATCACCTGAGCTGCAGTCCCCAAAAAATAAACAACAAATATAAGCTTCATATTTGTAACTGTCAAAATAATCAGATCACTTTTAATCCCTGGTGTAAATTGTATTACCGTCCTCATCAATCAGAAATTCAAAGCCATTGTTCCTGAAAATCTTGATGTTCTCTATGAGTACGTTCTCACTGACTGCAGTGAGGTGAAGTTTTTGTGGGCTGCAAACGGAAAAAAAGAAATAAATAAAAACATACTCGGATTGCCATTGGAAACATTCCAAACACGGTTTTACTCAGTGATTTACACTCTTACACAATGAGCTTCTGCCCTTGGAGTACGGTGTGCTGCTGTAGCATCTCAAAGTTGTACTTCTCATCTGTGGCATGCTGGTCAATCATGAAAAGGTCTGACTTGAGTTTTGTGATAATGAAGCCCAGGTTAAACTGACCGATGATCTCCATTTCTTTAAACATTTCTTTACTGAAGGGATTAAAAACATTTTTCTTTTAATTATTTGTTTGAAAATTACACATCGACAGTTAAGTCCATACCTCTAAAATCTACCTGATCTCCTTCTTGAGCTCTTCTTCTGCACTCTGGTTTTCTCCTGGATTGATCTTGGCTCTGAAGCGTCTGTACAGCAACTCTTCCCCAGCCCTTTGTTTCTGCTGGTCCTGTAACTTCCTCGTCTTCTTTGCAAGCTCTGCTAAAGAGAACTGAAGATGCACAGTCCTCCTCTGCAGGCAGACTGGAGCATCCACTGTCAAGGGAGGTTTCTCACCAGCGTTTGAAAAAGTGCTGGATTCTTCTTCTGAAGGAAAATGTGGATCGTCTTTCCTGGCCCTCTTGGCCTCTGGGCTGACAGCAGAGTCCTCATAAGGAGTGCATGCTTCAGTCTCTAACTCTGGATCTTTGGGAACAGTGTGACTGTTGCCTGATGTCTCTTTAAAAGTTTCATTATTAACACTCGTTCTGTCCACTTTTGGAGGACTGGACTCCAGGTCAGAAAACTGAATATCGGGTTTTGCTTCAGCTGTGTTACAACTGGACCCAGCACTGTCTTTTTGAGAATCAGTGTCCTCGCAGGACATCATTCGGTACCTAAACCCATCTAGCACCGACTTCCCTGCCGACGAGCATTTATCCAGCTGTCTTGTGTATTTTAATGGAGATTTTAAACTTGAGTTGCAGGAAGAAGTTTTTACAGGATCCTTAAAAAAAGACTGCAGTGTTTTCTGTGTTGTGCCACTGCCGGAAGCTTTTTCCTTACTCGACTTCCCAGAACTGGAACTGTAATGACTTGAAAAAGCAGCTTTTAGGCCGGCCAGATTCAGGGATGACTTTGGGCTCAGAATAATAGATTCTGTGTCCTCCTCACGTTCTGCCTTGTTCTCGTTAGACAAGACAGTTCGGCAAGGTTCAGATGTTGATGTTGCATCTATGAAGAAGCACAGAAACAAAATGAAACTTTTAAGAACAGCTAATAAAAATACCATTCATTGGAAAAGGGATAATTAAATACTGAACACAAAATGTGCTGATTTGATTAAACCTGGCATATGGACCATATGCCTATGATATCACATGAAGTAACTGTAAATAATACTTATAAAATAAAAAACTGAAAATAATATATGAATCCATGCTTCATTTGATAATACTTTGTAATACTTTATGGACTTCTCCCATAAAGTAAACAGATTTTGTGAAAAGATTCTACACGTGGCCATGCATTATTAGAAGATAAATACTATGTAGCTTTCATGCTCCCACACTTAATTAACTCATAACCATGGCGTTATTTCCTCCTTCCCTTACATTACTAACCAGTGAGCGCAAGGACAAATATTCCTAAAAACCTCTCAGTGTTGCTATTTTACCGTATTATTAATGTAAAGATATGAGGGTCTACATGTGAAGGTGTATTCTTACTGGTGCTGGGTGCAGGTGTATAGTTCAGGCTTATCTTATTGACTCCACCCTCATACATGGCGATGAGAGAGGTCTTCAGAATAGCCAACAGGAGTTTCTCCTCCTGAAGGAAAATCTGTCGCTTGTCCGGGGTTACATTCACATCCACACACTCTGAAAACACAACGCACATGCACTCAGGGAAATCAAGCGGTTTCCATAAATTACATCAGCTTGATTAATCCCCATTTTCTCACCTGAAGCGACAGCTACGTTCAAGGCAACAAATGGATACTGATGTCTGTTGTACATGTGATACACTTCGTTTACGAGTTTGGTCACCTGCAGGGTGGGAATAACCAGAGGTCAGGCAGGAATGATGAATTCTGACACCTCCTCATAAAGCCACTCAGCAGGAATTACCTTCAGGGGGTCACAAGGCCGATTGTTAATGAAAAAGAACTGCCTGTCTGTGGTGCTTCTCCCAACACCGTGGTCACCTTGAGACACAAAACCTGTGATCCTGTCAAAAACAAACAAAATAATAATAATTATAAAAAAGAAAATAATAACAAGAATTGTGCAAAAAGGTCTTCCTATAAAACACTCACGAGAAAAGCTGTTTGGGTAGATCTGCATCCTTGAGTCCATATTCTTCAACAACATTTTCAGTGGGAGAAACTTGCTGGAAAGGTAGAAGACTCTGCAGCTGCAAGATGTACAGCCAGCACATAATCACAGAAAAAAAATAAATATGAAATAAAACATTTAGCAAGCACATGAACTGCTTTTTGACGAGCCTCTTTTATGAAGTATCAGGCCAGTGGCTTTGTTGTTATTAGCAACAGCATATTAACCTGCTTTGGTCCAAATATGGCTCCAATGTTGTCTCTCATACTTTGGCTGCCACTAGTGCTGAGGACTGTGCTGCGCTTTCCCTGCCCATTTTGGTTGGAGCAGGTAATGCGCACTCCTGTAGAAATGATACAGTAGGACTGCAGCACATGTATCATTTTGGCATACTCCTAAAAACACAGAACAAGATAATAGCCGTTATTAAGGTCTGTTGACATTGTTGATCTAATTTGTTACTTTAAAGTTAAACTTGGCATAGAAAATACCCATTCCTGCCGCCGCCTCTCATCTAGGACAACTCCAGAGTAGAACAAAGCCCAGGAAACTGGCTCTGGAGTCCGAGTTGTATGTTGAGGCGAACCAGCCCATCTCTGAGAGATGTAACATACCACGTACCACAAGCTAGTTTTGAAAGCCACGGATCAACACACCAGGACCTTGTCCCTGATCACCGCTCACCACACTGGGACTGGCTCACGGGTGGAACCCTGGTAACCCTGAGTTTTTAACCCTTGATTTTTTTTGGACTTCATAGGGGTTGTTAGAATCGCTCTTTGTCTGGCTCCTCACCCAGGACCAATTTGCCTTGGGAGACCCTACCAGGGACAAACTGCCCCTGACAACATAACTCCTGGGATCACCGGAACGCACAAACCCCTCCACCGCGATAAGGTGGCGATTCACAGAGGGGGCACCTGAACCCCACTTTTGGAAAACTCAGTATGTGAAGAAAGACAATGAAAGAGATGACTGAATGCCCGACCTTCTTAATATTGCGTTGAAACTCCTTGTGTCGAACAGGCAGGGTGGAAAAGAGCTGCTGCAGGCTGACCGTGGTGCCCTGTTGCCGAGGATGAGGGGTCTTCTGCACTAGGTGGCCTTTGTGGTCAAAAACCAACTTTGTGCCCACCTGGCTGGACTCGTGGCAGGTAATGACACTTAAGTCACTACGATAAGGAGCAAGAGCAAATTGTAGCTGGCAAATAATTTAGTTTTATATCTAAAATTACCGCAGAACTTGAAATACTTTACCTCAGAGCACATAAAGAGCTCAGGGCTTCACCTCTGAACCCAAATGTTTCCACGTGGATGAGGTCAGAGAAATCCCTCAGCTTTGATGTGTGGTGCTTCAGTGCTGTGGAACACACAGATGATTTATTCTTAACAAACAAGCACAGGCAGATATTGTCTAATTACACAGATACAAAAGGTGACACTTACTCAGTCCTTCAAAGTTGGCCTCCTCAACACCTTTGCCATTGTCTGCCACCTCCACTTGTTCAGCTCCACTCTCCTTCAGCTTGACATCTGCAGCATGCAAACATGTGATACATTAAACTATATCTAACAATGCAAAACAGTATTATTAAGCAAACAGGGGACTCTGTCGAAAAATACTTTGAGTAAATATTTAATTACCAATGTTGGTGGCTCCTGCATCAATGCTATTCTCCACCAACTCTTTGACAGCAGTGGCCAAAGTCAGCACCACCTGTCCTGAGCAAATCTGATGCACCGAGTGCTTATCAATAGCTCTGATGGCCCCGGTAGGTTCAGAGCTGCAGCAAAGAAAAGCAATGTTGAATTCCAGTGTACAAGGTAACAAAAGTTTAAAAAACACAAACATATCCATATGAACAAATGCTCTCGCTAGCTTACCATGCATCAGACATCCTCTAAGAGTGGAGTGACTTGAGAGTTTAAATTAGTTTTTTCTGTAAAACACTGAATAGTTAGTCCCTGCCGTCCCTTCTGTCAAATAGTATCATTGCCACTGCTTGCCAGTACATCCACTACCCGACACCATGCTGTAAACACAAACCTAAAGCAAGTCCCGCGCGAACTGCGCAGATTGCTCGCGAGCGTCACGTGTGCGCGGAACAGCGCAGCTTCCTATTAAAAGCAGCAAAACAGTAATATAATGAGTGTGTAAGAACACAGCCTCAAAAATAAATACAATAGTAGCGAAAAAGTAAAATAAATGGCACTGTTAGAGCAAGTATTTTCAAAGCTGTTGCCTAAAGCTTAATATTATTTCATCACCAAATCGACTCCGTGACGTGTCAGGGTGAATGTGCAATTATCCAGTTTTTAAAAACGAAAAGACGACTTTTTAACTACAGGGACAACCTCAGTGTCTTGACTTTTTAGTTTCATATTTTTCAAATGCGCTTATGTTAATTTTACTTTAATTTTTTATTTTATTTTACAAAAACATAGATTAAATAGAATAAATAAGTTAACCTTTTGGCTTAATACGCATATTGTCAGATGGTCCCTGTAAGGCTGGGGAACGCAAAACATGGCTATCCATTAACATGGTGAACCTTATGGCATTTTTCATACAGCTTTTCGGACTTTTCTGCCGTTGTACATTTTCACAAACTGGGATTTAACGTAGAGTTTGACTCATCTCATTGCAGACATGGGACAGCTTTTTTATTTTTATTTTTTATCGGGCAGCGTGGTGAATTAAGCGTTTTATTTTGTCATGTCATCGTTATTTCCCATACTAAAATGTACAGCTCACCGTCCGACAACGGACTCGCGCAGTCGGAGGAATGTTCTGGCAGCAGCGGCCTTTTGCTTCGGTATAACCCTAAATTCAGCCGGAGGCAGGAGGCAGACAGTATCGTTAGCCTGCTAAACTTGGCGACTGAAGAGGACGACGAAGTCCAGTTTGACAGTAAGCAGATTTTCGTTGCTGTGTTTTACAACTGCTAAACTCAAAGGTTTTGTTTACACCGGTGTCAACCAAACGTCCGTGACGGTTGTCCACATTGATTGAGTGAAATGTGAGTTTTGGAGTTGTCGAAAGTCCACGCCTGCATTTTTACTTATGTAATATAGCAGGGGCGTAGCTAAGAAGTTAGAGTCCGTGTGACAAGCCATCCTCTGAGAGCGTTTATTTTAACTGCATGAACAATTTTAAGGATCAGCTTTAGTCTTCCCATTCAGGGGCTTTTCTAGAATCAAACCTTTTGGGAGCCTCAGCCTCCAGTCGTGATATCGTGCACAGTACCCTCCAATTAATTGAATATGGTGCTTGCAAGCATATTCAATCTTTTCACCTTTGCAAAACCCATTTGAGCTGGGTATGCATTAAAATGTTAACTTAAAAAGCAAGCTCATTAGTTGGATGACGTATTGTAGTATCCATTGTTTGAGTTTCCTTTTACTTGAAGCAATCAAAGTAGCATGAATTAGTACAGACATTAAAAAAAAACAATACAAACGCTCCCTTTATTGTGGATAGCTGGTACCCAGTTCCACTTATACTTAAGTATAGTGGCAGCTGTCCTGTTTAAGGCATGTTTAGAGTGAAATTAATTCTGTTAAATGCTACAATTTACCTCAGTGATTGTATTAGATTTAGGATTTGAAATAAACTTTAGTGAATGTGGCCAAAAGAAGAAGCTACCTTAGCTTTATATCTTTTGTTGATTTTGACTGCATGTAAGCTTTCTCTACTTTTGCTGTCTTCATCCTGCACTCTCTCCTTCTCACCCTCTCTATCCTCCTTTCTCAGGCTTTGTGCTGTCACCAAAATGTAAATGTGACAGTGAAACAGAATGTACAACAACAATAAAAGCGGGATTTACATCATTTTATGATAGTATTCTAATTGAATATAGGCTTCCACTGCCCGTTGATAGCTAACATCCTTCTGGCTTGCTCTGGAGTGCTGTAAACAAATAATGAAGCCCAATTTGAGCAGAATGGGAATAAAATAAACTACACCGGCTCCTTGGCTGGCATAAAGCGATATGGCAGTAGACTTATGGAAAGCTAATAATCTTTAGCGCTCTAGCCTACATCAGCTAAGGTTTGTGATGCTATTTAGAGAATTTGGTGATGAAAATTAGGGGTGCTTATCCCCCCACCAGAAAGGCTCCAAACCCTTTGAAATACACTCGTATATATATTTGTATATTTGAGGTCTCATTTATGTTTTGGGTTTTGAGGTTTGTGCAGCTGAAATGCATGACTGAATTAAATCAACCATACCTATTTATGCATGGCCTATCCCTTTAGTTCTTAGTGTCACAGAGAGAAATAATAGTCTTTACATGTGAATTTACTCCTTAGAGCCTTCAAATAAAGTGAGTCACAAAGAGGCAGGTCTACCCTGACCTTCCTCCTTTACATAAACAGGATGTAAAATACACCTGGTTAATGTTTGCTTCACAAGTCAGGCCCTCCCTGTTTACGAATTCTGCAATATTATAAAATGAGAGTGACGACGGAGACCATGCAAAGACCCCTACATGCACATCTTCTCCTAAGCTCAGTCATTTTGTGCGATAGGTGGAGCGGGGCCTGTGTCCACTGGATATGGCAGATAAGCGTTACTGTTGTGCACACCCCCTTATGCATAAACAAGATGAGCAAATTTTTTCTTGAAGTTGAATCATTAGTGTAGCTCTGAGGCCTTAATATTGCACCGAAAGGGTTTTCACACAGAAGAATGGATATAGGAGAAAGAAACATTGTAGAAATGATAGCAAAAGTTATTGAAGAAGGTAAGACAGCTGTGTCAGAAATCTACTCTGTGAACTTGACAGAACAGTCAGCTGCTTTCTCAAGTGCTTTTTTGATCTCATTTTCAGTGTTTTTCTTTCTTTTTTTTTGTCCTATGTTTAGCTTCAGACACAGACGATAACCGTGAGGTGTTGATGGCTGGTAGGCATTACCCGTCAATCCAAGAGTTTGCCTCAGCCATCCCCAACCACCTTCTCCTCGGGTCTTTGCTCGAGCACCTGTGCTTTGTTTACGAGAGCAATCCAGCTCGCTCACGCATGCTGTTTAAAGGTAGCCATCGAGATCCTATACTAAGAATTGACATTTAGTTAGAAGAGAAATCCAAATACAGTTCATGTTTAGTATTTGGTTCATGTGTCGCATAGGTTTAAGTATTTTATTGCTCCTCTCACAGTCATAGGTCAGCGTTTAGCTGCCATGAATCTTCTTTCACCTCTGGCAATAAGTGATGAATTCAGCACCGTCAGACTCCAGCATAACCGGGCCTTCACTGAGCTGCTTAATGCTGCCAGCTCCTCACTCTACCCTCAGGTAAGTGGATCTGTTGCCAGCACCTACACTGCGTGCTTGGAGTCAGTATGTTAGTTTTAATCAACATATTTGAGCAAATTCTGTACTTTGATAAACCTTCTTTGCCGCCTGCCGTGTCAAAGAGTGATCATTGTGATCATCCTCGTCTTGGTTTGCAGGGCCTCGGAACAAACGCACACAATCCTTCTCTAAGGTAAATTGTATTTGGATTTTTTTCTGATGCATGTGTTCAAAAGCATATTTCAGTACATTTTTAAGGAAGCCTGTTTGTGCCTTAAGCAGACCTAAGGAGGGACTGTTTCAAGCGCAGACATCACGGTATCTCAGTGAGTTCGAAGAAATCTGTAGACTTGGGAAAGGATCATACGGAAACGTATTTAAGGTATATGTAATTTTTGCGACATTCTTTAAGAAACTCTTCTAAACTTTTCATTTTTCCTCACAATTTTATTGTACATGTACAATGACAAGAAAGGTCTATTCTATTCTAAAACTGGATTTGAGTTAAATCATTGTGTTATCGTTGATAGGTTATGAACAAATTGGATGGACAGTATTATGCGATGAAGAAAATTCTCATCAAAAAAGTTTCAAAGGAAGACTGTATGAAGGTAAGCCTTCTGAGTTGTTCTCATTAGAACACTTATGTAACTTAAATACAGAGATATGAAGTACCCGCTTTAACTTGTTTTGCTTGCTGTAGGTCCTTAGGGAGGTCAAAATGTTGTCCAGCTTGCAGCATGTAAATGTTGTGGGCTATCACACCGCGTGGATGGAACATGTCCAGCCTGCAGCATGTGAGTATTTCAACTCTGTCCTGCACATGTTTGCTTGGAAGAAATGCATGATGGGACCGCTGATGGAGACTTTGTGTGTAAACTGTCTTTGTTGCAGATCCTGAGTCAAACTTGCCTGCACTAGAATCTGCTGGACAACAGGACAGGTAGGCAGTGTGATTATTATCCGTTTTGTGATTTATTAGGTTGTTGATAATTACAGTGTTACTATTATTCTCATTTATGGGCTCAAATTTTCGTTTTGAGGGTGTGCTAGAATAGATTTGCAGGCGTTAATCTTCAGATGGTACACAGATACAGCATTACTTCTCACCTTATGTGTGCAATGCTGTTTGTTTGCTCCCTTCCTGAATCCCTAATGTGTTCCGACTGGTCAGTTGGCACGATATTTCCACAGTATAACGGTTTAACGTTTTCCTAACAACAAAGGATTCCTGGTTTTATCCTGGGAGGAGACACAAATGCCACAGGTGGGTGTGCTAAATTAGATGCCACTAAAGACAACAATTTAAAATAAGCAGAAAGGTTTCCTCTTGCTTCTAATGTCCTCTCTGTGCAGTTTTTATACAATTTTTAAAAAACCTAACAAAACAAAAAAACAGCACTTATGTAATCTTTAGCTGATTATATTAAGTTATTTTTTCAGACCACATTGCTGTTATATTAAGGGTTTTAGTTATGAGCAGCAAATTGGCACATGATTTGAAACATGGCTTCTGGTTTAAATTTGTCTCAGCGAGCCGAGTTTGTTTGACTGTTTCATTTTTGTTATGTTGTCTGAACAGAAACAGAAAAATCTTCCTGTATAAATGAGAACAGATTTATTGGGAATATTGCTTGACTAAAATTTAGTTAGTGTGAACAAAGGCATATGGGAGAGAAGCAAACATAATGTTAACCATATTACTGTCACACTTTCCTCCTGTTGTTGGAATGTTGCCATCTGGATTTAGTTGACTCAGGTGCTTAAAGTAGCTACCAAGTAGGCATCTTGCCAATGTGTTGCAAAGTAGCTTAGGTAACAGAAGAAAAGACTGGATTACAAACCAGATATTTGAGGCAGTTCAGTAGCATTGTTTTGTGTGCCAGTAAATAACTCCATTTGTGGCCTATGTAAATGTTTTACAAGTATAAGCTATACGAATTATGAACAGCATTATTAAACTCCCTGGGAAAATGTCATTTTTTTCATTATTTCACAAGTGTTGTTAAACAGAGAAATTGTCCCACCACGGTGTCTCTCTCTGTGGGGATTGTGTTCTTTATAATGTGTGCCTCTCCCTTCTTTCTTGAAACCTAATCAGCATCTCTGAGGTTGTCCTTAGCATACTTCAGTCTGACTTGAAGGTGTCTCTAATGCAGAAGTTGAGTTTTTCTTGGGCTGCAACCTCACAGTCCATTCCTGTGTATGGCTCTATTGGATTACTTCTTGAAGTCTACAATTCCCGACGTGGCTAAGTCATTCATTGGTGTCTTGGCAGTTGTTTTGGGGTCTTTAGACATGTCTCCTTCTAGTTTTCTTTCCACAGTCTTTGAGATCTTTCACTTTCTACCTCTACCAGGCTCGTTCTTTACTGTGTGACTCTCTTTATATTTCTTGGTGATGCTTTTCACTCCAGTTCTTGATGCTTGAAAATGCTGTGATAATTTTGTATATCCCATCTCCTTCTTGGTAAGCATCAACAATTCTTTTCTCAAGTCTAAACTGATTTTATTTGTCTTTGGCATAATGCTTTCTCATGTGACAGCTAAAACCCTTAGATTTAACTTGATTTTACAAGCTTTGAGTATTACAGAGTTACATCATTGCACAGCAATGGTTTGTACTATGGCTCAATAAAAAAGTCAGTTTTTCAGGAGCCTGATAATGTTGTTTTCTTCTTTTTTTTTCTGAAAGAAATCTGGATTTTTGCAAACGTAGAAATAGTTTTCTTGGTAACACATACATTATGTTTGTTTATCCTAGAAAATGTTGATTTCTTTATGTACTAGGTTTCTGCCATTACTTGTTGTGTTTAAAAGCATTTGGGAAAATTTTGACAAAACTAATAATTTTCTCCTGATTTTGTAAAATTACCTTGAAGTGGAACACTTTAGATGAATTGCCGACTTCAATTCAGAGCACAAGTAACATTATTCTTGATTATGTGTAGAAATACCATTAAAGGTGGGCTATTTATTGCAGGTCTTGGCATGAAGTCTGTGTGACTAGTGAATGACTAGATATCTCGAGGCATGTACAGGCAGCACTAGTAATTAGTTTGTGAACTTGCACTAAGTCTATCTCGACTCTTTCATTTACAGCCTTGATGAAAGTGGGGAGAAGAATAGCAGCAGTTCCTCTATAGTTTTTCAGAGCCACAGTCAAACACCCGCAGAGACTGCTTCAAGTGCCAAAGTACCTCAGAGAGACGCGCAGCCTATAAAAGCCGTAGTTTCCACCCAGGAGGGACAGGTGGTGTGTCCCAAGACGATGCGTCGCATCCCAGAGAACTATGTCCCTTGCGTTTTTCTGGGACAGCAAGGTCCCATTAAGGCCCCCAAATGTCCTGCCATGGGTTGGGATGCTTCAGCAGTTTTGGATGAGGAGTCCAGTAGGAGTAGCATGGAACTAAACAACAACTCCTGCATTGACAAGGAGTGTCATCAGTGGACTGAGAAGCATCCAATGAGGCCTTCTAAAGAGGTAGGTGATTAAAAAAAACAAAAAACCCAAACTTTCTTGCATTTAAAAAAGCTAATTAAACTAATTTCAGATACTGAGGTAAATGTATGTAGAAGTCATAAGTTCAGGCTTCAGACTGATCTAAATTATAATATTTATAATCATTTTATTTTTATAATTTTTTACAGTTTTCACACGGATGTCAGTGAGATTGAATATCAGTAATATGATCATCTCCAGCACACTGCTCTCGAACTCAGTGCATTTCAATCAGAGAATAAACTGAAAGGGTACACCTAGTTTAAGATAATTTTATATAGGCTTGCAAAGCAATGCTAGTAAAGCCCATAAATTATAATACATAATAAGCATGAAGGTGGAAATGAGCAATGGGATTTTTTTTTCTGTGTTGCAAAAAAAGAAAAGCAGAGGATTTAACTTTTCTGTTATGGCATATCTGCAGGTGCACTTCCACCTGATGCTTTATATCCAGATGCAACTATGTGAGCGCTCCCTAAAAGACTGGATCTCTGAGAGGAACGCCAAGCCCAAAGAGGAACAAATCACAAGATGTAATTGCTCAGTTATACATTCATGTTTATTTCAGATTACTTACAGCCCAGAGCTTCATGTTGCTTCTAATATATGCAGATAATATTTTTAGGGGTATTCTGAGATAGAAAATCTTTTTGGGGGAGGGGAATAAATAGATGTATTTTCTGTTTTCAGGTCCTTATGCCTGTGTTGATACTGAACACACGCTCAGACTGCTAAGACACATACTTGAAGGTGTGGAGTACATTCACTCCAATGGAATCATGCACAGGGACCTGAAGGTGTGATTTTTCTTTTCTTTCTTTCATCCACACCTCTGTTATTTTAAGGTTAGTCAGCGGTTTGATGCAAATGTTTAAAGTCAGGTGGAGTTTGAAGTGGTGTCAGGTTGGAGTAATATGAAATTATTATTTACCATATTCCTGTTCACTGTCTGTCACAAAGGAGATGTGTACATTCTCCCAATGGTTGAAGATAAATTCGTACAGCTTGTCAGGAAGGATTTTCCTTATTTCTTCTCTCTTGCCTCTGACGTGTGTTAGATAAATGTCACTCTTACAAATATCCTGAAGTCTCCTTGGCTGTCGAGTTAGGTTCATGAGGTAGTCTCTCTGTTTAAAGAAACATGGTTTTGTCAAGGTTAAGGGCAGGTGGCCTTTTTGGTTGTAGACAGTAAGCGGTGAGGTCAGGCTGAGGAGCTTCACTAGCAGAGAAATATTTCTCACATTAGGCATGTTTTTCAGGAAAAGGTACAGACAGTTCTCCCCTGCTTCGCTTAGTTTATAGATGCTAGCTCCGTAGCTCAGCAGCAGGTCTACGAGCTCCTCGTTTCCCATGCTACATGCCTCGTGTAAAGGTGTCATGCCAGCCTTGTTCACTGCATTGGGCTCCGCGCCTTGTTTGAGCAGCTCAGTGATGCTGCTAATGGCGTCTTCTGGGGTTTTAGTGGTCTTTGTAGCCATTGCCACAGCAGCGAGGTGTAGAGGGGTGTTCCCAGTGTGCTGCACTCCCTATTAAAAAGAATAATACAGACTTGTTGAAGGACACAAGATATTTCAACAGTGTTGAGAGCAGAAAGGTTAAAGGAAAACTGAATCACATGCTGCCATTGTGAATCTTTACAAACTTGATCCATGCTTTTGGATTGGGGGGGGGGGGGCTTTTTATAACCACAGCATATATAATTGAGTGAGTATGTAATTAAGATTGTAAGTAAATATTTAATTAATGATAAGTTGGTGTTGACAGTTATAACTCACTTTTCCTATGTCTTATTATCCATAAAGCACAGTTGATAAAAAAAATAAACAAACATAATACTGAATATCAAATTCTCAAACAATACAAACCATGTTAACATTTGCGCCATGCCTGAGCAGACTGGCAATAATATTCTTATGCAGTATCCCAGCAGCCATATGCAGAGGTGCCATCCCACTGACATCCACAGCATTAACATCAGCACCATAGCACGCCAGTATTTGGACAGCAGATAGTGCTCTGTAGCGTACTGATATGTGAAGAGCTGTCTGGTGGCCTTTTCTCTCCACCTACAGATGAACCACAATTTAACCAGTATTTAGCTTAAAGCAGAATTTACTTCCACAGACTTATTACAGTATGCTGACTTTGACGTTGTTGGTAGCCCTTTTGCATGTTGAACATCAAAGTTAGGAGATTGTAAGAAGCAGCTAGACATCTATTTGCCTACATGGAAAATTCACCTTAGCATTGATGTTTCCACCATGGTCACAGAGGAGCCTTAAACAGGCCTCTGCCTTTGTACACACACCGATCACTTTAGTCTGGAACTTGGAATCTGGTTTTTGGGATGTATTCAGGATGCTTGGCCAACCAATTATCACCAAGTGCAGCGGGGTTCGACCAAGCATATCTCTGTGACAGAGGTAAAGGTGAAGACATTGAGAACAGAAGACTTTTAACAGAAAGTACATTATTTTTCTTGTTCTCAACCCCCTATAAAATAATTGTATGATGATCAAATGCTTCAGGAAGTATTAGGTGATTCTACCTGAGTTAGATGTCAGGTTTTAGTGCTTACATCCATACCTCAATTCAGTGTCTGCTCCTGCAGACAGAAGACTCTGCATGCTTTGGATTTTTCTGTAAGAGGCAGCCAGGTGAAGGGGAAGAATAGCAAAGCCCTACCGGGAAAAACGAGTGAAGAAGAAATGGAATAATCATAAATTTAAGTTTCTTGTTTGCCTATAAACAGTTGACATTTATTTGCTATCAAAGTTGTTTTCTTTCTTTATTTCTGTGAAGTGAGACTTGCTTGCAAGCATATAAAGATCCTTGCAGAGTATTTTATAAGATGGTAGCAATGTTGCATTTACCTTGCAGAAGGCTTCTTTATATACTTTGCCTTGTGGCTCAATGAGGAAATTGCTCCCATGTTTCTCAATCAAGTCTTCAATGCGTTGCGAGTCCTCTTCCATGACCGCTGTGTAATATTCATTGCTGTGAATTTTGCTAATGCTACCTCTCTTATCCAAACACTCCTTGTGCTCCTCCAGCATGGTCAGGTGCTGGAAATTCACTGATGTTTTTCATAGAAAGACATCAGGAAGCAATACTTTGCGGAAGGGAAGTCGAAAGCTACTTCTGTTTTCTGTGGCTGGTGTTTTTCTAACTTTGATGTGCAGCCTTCCTGTCTGAACTGATAACTTGTTGCTGCACTCGGGGCCAATTTTGGGGGCTTTCTGCATCCGTTCCTGCAACTAACTGTGTTTGCATCACATAGTTACCTTTTATTTACCTGTACTTAAAGTTAAATCTTGATGACGGTGGGGGGATGAAATTGAAAAACAATTGACCGTGTATTTTTACTTTCTCATTTTATTTTTCCATTTTAAGTTATCTTTAGCTAGACTGAGCAAGTGGCCCAGTTGTCTAGCAATCTCATAAATCAGTAAGTTCAGGGAAATAAATGGGGAGAAAATGTAGGTGAAGTCACTACAAATAATGTAAATAAAAAATGAATACAATTGAAAAGTAATGGAAAAAACAAAATACAGTATAAATAGTCCCATTATTAAAAATATGCTTTCTATTGCATTTAATTGCTTATTTATATATTCTTTTTGTTCACTGGGACAGACTGGATTTATTATTCAATGTATTTTCCCATCAGAGCCTTTATGTGGAAAAAAATTTAAGAAAAAATATTGCACATTTTATGTAAAGTTAGATTCTCTCAAATCATAAGAATGTTTAGTTTTTGTCTTTATTGTATTGCCGATTTTACATAAAAGAATCTGTGTCCTTAGTGACATATGGAACTTAATTATAACCTTTTTTTTTCTCCCCACAGCCAAGGAACATTTTTCTTCACGGCCATGATTGTCATGTTCGGATTGGGGACTTTGGTTTGGCCTGCAGGGACATCATAGCGGATGGCCTCAAAAGCAACACTTCTCCTTACAGCGGTAAGAGTTTACCCACATAACACGGCATGTTTCAGAACCACCAGTAGATGGCAGCGTTTGCTATTTAATGACATTGCTGGTGTTTTCAAGATTGCAGTCATACTTCAGGTGTTGGCACATTTGTGTATGCTGCACCTGAACAACTGAAGGGCTCCAATTATAATTCAAAGGTAATGGACCACCTTACTTATTAATAATTCATGTTTTCTTTTCATGTAAAAATCATTCTGAAGTGTTAGCAGTTTATGATTAGAAATGGTAACATTTTATTAGAATTAATTATTGTTTTCTGTTGTCTTTTAACAACTGTGCTGAACATGAATCTTCATTTGCTGCTCACTCAGTCTGACATGTACAGCATCGGAGTGCTGGCTCTTGAGCTATTCCAGCCTTTTGGTACCGAAATGGAGCGGGTCCGGACGCTTGGGGACCTGAGGGAAGGGAAAATCCCTGACTCGTTCTGCCACAGATGGCCAGTTCTGACAAAATACATCATGAAGCTCACAGATAAAGAACCCAGTGTTCGTCCCACAGCTAGCCAGCTTCTACAGAGTGAACTCTTCTGCAGTAAAGACAAGGTATGGTGTAATTAAAAGACTATTTCTTTCTTTACTGAAGGAAACAAAGTAAATAAAAGTTACTCATGTAAAGAGTGGATTGTTTTACTGTTTGAAGTTGTTGAGGTTTTTGTTTTCATAATAATTCCAATCCAGTTTTAAGAATATTCCTCCCCCTCAGGTGATCCACGGTTTGCAGAGGAGGGTTGAAGAGCAGGAAGAAGAGATCATGCAGCTGAGGAGACGGATCACTCAGCTCCAGACTTCACAACTCACAGTTAATTTCCCCGAGCTGGAAAACACCTGAGCCTTTGAAGAAGAAAAAAAAGTTGCTAGCTTAGTGCAAGTTAGTGTGTTTGTATGTTTGAATATTTAAGTGTGTCTCATGCATCTGGATTGCAAATACTTTTCTTCATTCAGCAGTTTAATAAAAATTATTTCTAATATATTCAGCAGAGTTTCTGCAAAGCACCGTGTCACTTAAAATCATTTGAGGTATTTCTTTAAAATCTATGATTTATATTATGAGTTTGACAAGTGGATGTTTAAGCAGAACTGAGCAGCAGAATAGTTCATCCTGAGAGTTCAAGGTGCAGTCTTTACTGTTTGACACAATAAGTCCTGTCATTCTTTCTTTTTTCTGAAAACATAGGCACTTATTTTATTTACATGATGAGGGGTTTCTATATTTCCTGCATATATGTTTGAGATTTGTTTAAAATGAGATACAGGGGGTGCGCTCTGTTATGTTTCAATAGCTTTCAAACATTAAAATGCTGGGAGCACCCAATAATATGGGGAAAATAGCATTTCTACATAGTTTTAGTAAAATAATTAAATCTGGACCACTTCTATAATTACGATATAGCTATAGAGCTCATACTGTGGGGTGGTACACCATGTACACAAAGGTTAGAGGTATGTACATGCGCCGGATATTCACTAGGAACGTTTGACGATTTTAGGAACCTATCAGAGGCCTTGTTTCATCCCAGGTACCCGGATGTACCCGTGGGGCAATTAGCTACGTCATTGTTCACCGCCGGACACCCGCTAGAAATAAGGAATGGATTTACAACCTCTACTAACGCGATCATAACAGGTTACAGGTGAGTGTTGTATTGCCTTTACGATCAAGTGCCACTTTAACTGTGCGCCCGTAATATTTTGGTAGGCGTGAGCCGCTGAGATTTGTTGTAGTAAGCTTACACCGGTTCTCTATGTCGTGTCGGAGAGAGCAGCGCAGTGATCATACACAAGCGCCGGCGTCGAGCCCCTCCTTTCTCCTCTAGCTAGACGCCCCGTTGCCCAGGCCACACACATTTTTAAATAAAATAAATGTCACCGCACAGCCAGGAAACTACTCGTCAGCTTGCTGGTCCGTAACTACGCTTCTCTGCGCCATGTCAGCCGGCGTCCATAGTCTTGTGCTAGCTAGCAAGTAGGCAAGCTAGCTAGCCGCACAAAATGCTAGCACAGTTCGATAGCTACGTTGCGTTCGGCGTTTCGATGGTTTTTGCATCTTCTGTAAGTGCGCGTCATTCCACCTCGGAATTCGACAAGACTGGTAAGCTTTCAATTTGCTCTCCGTCTGATATGATCAGGGTTTTTTGTGTGTTTTCTTGAGGTTTTGCGACGCTGCGTGTTAAAGGCCTAGCAGCCGTCATTTAGCCAGTGTGAGCCACTCTGTAAGAGCAGGTGGGAGGGAACAGCTGCTTCTGTTGTAAACGTGCTTCCGACTTGGAAATTTCCTCGGTCGAGTCGGTTATCTGGCATTTCCCCTCTTGAGTTTTCTAAACGCTAATTTTTGTCGATATTTTAAGTTTGTTAGTTGGACAGAGTTAAATTAGATGTCGAAAGTTACCCTTGTCTCCTGGTGTTTATTTAAAAGGAATCTGACAAGATGCATTCAAATAAAAACAAAGGATCAAAATCAAATATTTGGCCCTCACTTATGCTAGTCTGTTTTTGAATGTAAACAAATCATCCAATCTAACACAATTACTGATACTTGTTTGCTGAAAGTTTAGGCGATGGTATGAGGGCAGTGTTTAATATAGCGTTATTTAACTATAAGCTATAAGAGACTTGGAGACTTAGAGCTTTTTATTGTCATTGTGCAGTTTCTTGCACAGCAAAATTGGGTATAATCTGTTAATGTAGCTTTTGTATTTAGTTGTTGTTGTCCAAACTCACTGTAATGCTACCTAACCAGTGTAGGATTTATGTAGTATTTAAGTTTTCTTTCCCTTTTCCAAAATAACAATGAGAAAATTCAAACCTAGCAACGACTTTGTTTTTTGTTTTTTTTGTTTTGTTTTCAGTTCATAAACATATGTGTCTTTGTTCCTAATGCAGCTATGAACAATGACCATAGTTGACAGATCTTCAGAAAAGTCTGACCACGAGTCAGCCGGATGTAACCGATCCTCCTTCACCAGTGGAGACGTGGGGATGGACGGCAGTTGTTCCAGCAGCTGGGCAGTGGGCCCCACTGTACCCAGTGACTCTCCAAGGCTCAAGGCTCCAGTAGGCTGCCTGGCCCCCACTCCTGGAGCTGCTGTGTACAACAGTACACCCTCCTCTGTGGACCGGCCCAAGGACCAAGGTCAGAGCAAAGCCTGGCTTTTTTTCAAAATGTCTTTTTAAAGCTGTTTGAAGATTTTTATTGTCCGACAGAATAGTTTTCCAACCTGTTTTAGCAAATATGGAACCACACTTCTTAGCCATTATTTATCAGAATTATATTTGTCAGAATTGATTTTAGTAACATAAAGCTAATCTTTTTGCTTCTGCTTTCACACAAGTTTGACAACTGCTTTTGTGGGTGTTGTGTTGCTGCTTCCCTTCTCCCTTCATTCATCCAGTTATGTAATGCATCCAGCTTTGCATGATCAGTCACTTCAACTCGTGATGCAATTGCTGTTTTTATATAAAGACCGGCAGCCCAACTTGTTTAGCAGAAACAAAGGAGAAGGCAAACTGTCCTGTCTTTCTTCCTGAGCCTGTTTAGGAGTTGTTCACAGTGGCCAGAATCACATTATATAACTGTTAATAGTTGTAGCTATTACTGTAATGTCCTGACATGACTTTGCCATGTGCCAGTGTGTGGTTGTATAAGTAAGGTAGCATTAAATTATGTCCTTTTTAAAATGTATTGAAACAGATTTTTAGTAATAATTGTGGTTCTGTGTGTCCAGTGATGAGCAGTGGCGATGGAATTGACTTGCCCCAGAAGGTGCTGTTCCCACCAGATCGGCTCAGCCTAAAGTGGGTCCAGGTTCACCGCATTGGTGCAGGCCTCCAGAACATGGGGAACACCTGCTTCCTCAACTCAGCCCTGCAGTGTCTCACCTACACCCCTCCTTTAGCAAACTACATGCTGACGCGGGAGCACTCCAAAACATGTAAGTTTATTTCACCAACGGTGGTGTTACGCAGTCCTGCGCTGATTCTCACATTATATCACACCTTACTCACTCAGTATTTTGTCTCTGTCGCTGCTGCAGGTCACGAGCCAGGGTTCTGTATGATGTGTACCATGCAAAACCACGTCATTCAGGTTTTTGCCAACTCTGGGAATGTCATTAAGCCCATTGGTGTACTCAATGAGCTTAAGAGTAAGTGGATGACTGTTGATGCTGTGCTCTGTGCAAAGTGTTTACCTATATTTTAATGATAGGAGGCGCTGTGTGACTATTTCCCTTTTGTAATTTTGGAGGGAAATAATCTGGAGGGATTTTGAATTCTGTTTTTAAATAAGTGTAAACTTGCATTTAACTGTGGTATCCTTTACAATAATTCACCTCCTGCTTTGTTTTTTGGTTCTGTTTTTCCTCGTTCCCCTCACACAGGGATTGCAAAGCACTTCCGCTATGGAAGCCAGGAAGATGCTCATGAATTCCTGCGGTACACAGTGGATGCTATGCAAAAGTCCTGCTTACCTGGAACCAAGTGAGTGTCATTTTACATTGCATGCATTCGAAACAAATTAAACACACAAAAATATTTTTACTTGGGCTTGACAGTGTTTGCATTTTATGTAGTAAGATCCATAATTAGCTACGTAGAGGTAGCACCGTGACAATAGGAGAATATGAAATAAATCCTTTATCCTGTTTTTCAGGAAGTGCAGTTTATACTAGTTCCTTTTAACTATTAATGCTTCAATTGCTGAGAGTATTTTCCAGAAATGCAGATTCATCAGTCTCTTGCCTGACTGACACCTCAGTTTACATACTAGGCAAGCCACTTGATATAATACCTCATTATTATATCAAGTTCTTTAATGAACTTGACTGCTCCAACACAAAGTATTCTTACACTGGGTGTGGTAGCTTGTTTTGGTAACAGGGCTTGAAAAGATCAGAAGCGGCTTAAACGTGTAGTAAAACAGGTGTCTGGGATTATAGGGGAGAGCTGCCAGACTTAGTGTCCAGTATAGATTTCTTCTGAGGCAACAGGGTAAGCAGTGTGAGCAGGAGCACTCAACCCCTCAGGTCATCTCTTATTCACTTTAATGGCATTAGTGCTATTATTGCAGCAGCAAAATTCATAAAATCCAGGGTTTTCTATGTGTTAGTATAGAGCTTCAAATTCTATGTGCACATTTAACCAAAACTACACGTTTAACAGATGCACTGTGTTGTGCTTTAACAGTGTTGTGCTTCTCATTAGACTCCTAAAAAATAATTTATTAATTCATTTATTTTTTTAAGAACCTAAAGTGTCAATTCTCATCAAATCAATTCTTCCCGTGTAGCAGCAGATGGCCTCTTAAGTAATTAATCATGCTCCAATTCCTCCTATTGTCATTTCTGCTACTTGAATACTGTAAAGTGATCGTCTGGTTCCAAAATGCTAAAAAAATAAATGGTCAGCCAGTTAATTGTTGCACTGCCCTTATTAGTTAACTTTTGTGCTTTATCTTTTTATTATAGATTGGACAGGCAAACGCAGGCAACCACTTTCATCCATCAAGTGTTTGGCGGGTACCTAAGATCCAGAGGTAAGTCACTGTTTTTTAAGGTTTGATTTATTTTTCTTTTATCTGTCTTTTTATGTCTTACAGCTTGTGTGATACTCATAGCACTGATTTCTGTTTCAGTTAAATGTTTAAACTGCAAAGCTGTCTCAGATACATTTGACCCTTTTCTGGATATCACTCTGGAAATTAAGGTAATTAGACAACATTCAAAGTGACGTTGCTACTATGTATTCTCTGCATTATGGAGTGTGAGGTTTTTCCTCTCTCTCTCTCTCTCTCGCTCTCTCTCTCGCTCTCGCTCTCGCTCTCGCTCTCTCGCTCTCTCTCTCTCGCTCTCTCTCTCTTCATATAGACTGCTCCAAATGTCTCCAAAGCTCTGGAGCAGTTTGTCAAGCCAGAACAGCTGGATGGTGAAAATGCTTACAAATGCACCAAGTAAGTAAAAGAGATGCCAAACTATGATGAGTTTTAGTGTTTAGGTGTGATTTTTGTCAACAAGCTGAATGTTTGTTTCCTTCAGGTGCAAAAAAATGGTAACGGCCTCAAAAAGATTCACAATCCATCGCAGCGCCAATGTGCTCACCCTCTCACTCAAACGCTTTGCAAACTTCAGTGGAGGCAAAATCACAAAGGTAAATGGCCAATAGTGTCTGCTTAAGTCATAAAGATACATGACAGATGCTTTGTTTTATTATAAAACAGGATATTTGCATGTAATGTTTGAAATTTTTTGTTTGGTGGTCATCAGGATGTGAAGTATTTGGAGCATCTGGATCTGCGGCCCTTCATGTCTCAGTCCCACGGGGACCCCCAGCTCTACGGGCTGTATGCTGTGCTGGTTCACTCTGGATTCAGTTGTCATGCTGGACACTATTTCTGCTATATTAAGGTACTGGCTGTGCCCGAATCTATTTGAATGCTGCTGTTGCTTAGTATAAACAAACACACACCATAAACAACACATTTCAGCAGAAAACTGAATGCAAACAGAGAAAAATACTTTGTATGCATTGAAAAGAAAAAAAAAAGACCCCTATATAACCATAAGATTCTTCTTTTTAGCTCAAATTCAATTCAGAAACTGAATCTGCTGTGTCACATCTCTCTCATTCTGTCTCACAGGCCAGCAATGGGCAGTGGTTTCAAATGAATGACTCGTCCGTGTCAGTCAGTGACATTAGGACCGTCCTCAACCAGCAGGCCTATGTCCTCTTCTACATCAAGTGAGTAAACATCGGTATTTTTAAACATTCTAGGCTTATTCCTTCAGTAGAAGTTTTCCCATCATTATTTAATAATGTAGACATGGTTATTCCCAGTTTTCTTGTAGAAAATGTATTATTATAACCTAATGTTATAATGTTGATGCTTTGTCATGGTTAATATTCTTTTTTCCATGTCATCAGGTGCACAGATGTGAAAAAAACTGGGGACTACAGCCACTTGAACCATAACGCTGGCATATCTGGTCAGTCATCTCCCCGGCCGGTGGTGATCCCACGCACCAACGCCACCGTTCATCACAACAGTGTTGGCTTCATAGGTCCCCAGCTGCCACCACACATGAACAAGGTACTTCCTCACCTGAGGGTACTGATAATAATGTTTTTTTTGTTAAACCCAGTGTTTCTCTTCTAAAAACCTGTTGTTGTGACTTCTTGTTCCTTCAGAGTTCTCTTCATGTTAATGGGAATGGATCTCTGAGGGACTATCCCACAAGCTCCAAGCCCAGCACCAGCGGCAGTGCGGTGGGGAAACCAAACCATGGACTAGCTTCTTCTGCTTCCTCTTCTTCCATCTCCCACTCAGTCAGCCGGCCCACAATGATTCCAGACAGCGACAAACGACAGAAGCTTTCATTTTCAATTGGGCTAAGCAAACCGAACCGCCCATCTGCTTCTTCCTCCTCTTACTGCCAGCCGTCCTCCGCCAGCAGCTCCTCCTCCTCCTCCTCCTCCAGCTCTTTGTCCTCCTCACAGTCTACCTCAGACGTCCAACCAGACGTTCGTTTTATTCCGCGTCCACTAAACCAAGTCAGCAGCATGCCTTTCAGTAATGGGGATCACAACCCTGTAGGAAACGGGGCGTCCTTCCTGGTGCCGTACAGCCAAGAGTCTTCAGAGGAATCAGACCAAGAGAACTGTGGCACTCTGGATAACGGCAGTTCATCCAAATCTCATCCTAATGAAAATAAAGACACAGGAAATGTCTTTGATAATAATTCTCCCAAAACCACCAATGGGGAGTCAGGAGTGCACCATCATGGCAATGGATTAAATGGACAAACGTATGGAGACTTCAAATCCAGTCAAAATGGGCACCACAATGGTCATCACAAAGTGAATGGACACGGCGGCCCTGACAAGGTAAATATTGTCTTTATTTTTATAATGCTTGTCTGTTTGTTTTTCTTAAAGGGACATATTATTAATAATTCTTTTATTTATTTTGGGCACATCAGATCTCTGGCAGTAATCATGGCAGTTTGACGTCTACGGCTCCTATTGCTAATGGAATAGGCAGTGACCATAGCCAACCAAAGTAAGCCTAACACTGAACTAAAAAAAACCTTATTGCTCTGCTGTCCATTTTATGCATTTAAAATTTTAAGTTTAGAGGAGTAATCTTAAAACTGTGCAGACTTTCCTCTCTGCCAGAGTGACATAAAGCATTGCTCATATTGCTTCTGTGTTTTATTTTTCCAGCAAAGATGCCTCATCCCAGGCCAGTTCTTCTCAGAGCATTCATCCTGCTGCTAATGAAAGCCAGGATTTCTCCACTCCTGTCACAAGGGCTAAAACTCCATCTGAACCCCTGCCTCACTGTACAGAATCCTCCGCCGCTAGCGCTTCACCCTCAGCTACTGCTACAAATACCCCTTCTGTTGCAGCTAAAGAATCTGCTTCCGCTCTTTCTTCTTCTGGGCAAGATGGCAACCCTGCAGCCTTACCCCCTCAGCCGGGCTGCTCTCAAAGCACCAGTGGGGCTTCTGCAGCTCCACAGAAAGTTAGCGTAAGCAAGGATGAAGCCAAGAATCTACCACAAGACAAATGTGCAACAACAGGGACTGAAGGACGTAAGGATACTAAGGAGCAGTATCAGTCCAAGCCTAGTTCTAGTTGCAATGAAAGACGATCTTCCCGAGACAGGGAAAGACTGTACTCTAGCTCTGGCAGAGATAGAGAAAGACACTACAGGGATAGGAGTCACGAACGAGAAGGCGACGGCGATCGTCACCGGTACAGACGGGACTACAAAGACGGTCACCACCGCCAGTACAGGGATCGTTTCCCCCTTTCTGGACGTTACTACAGGGAATGGGAGGCCGAGCGTCACCGGGAGCGACCCTTCCAGCACCCTCGGGAGCGTGATCGCGACAGGTGCTCTAACCATTACCATTACTACCGCTACCGGTCAAGAGAGGACATTGACCATGAGCGAAGGGGATATGGTTACTCCCACCGAGAGGAGTCTCGTGGCAGTCGGAGGTGGCTGCAGGATAGTAGAGACTCCTGGGCAATGAAGGATAAGAGTAATGGCAAAGAGAGAGAAAATTACTCCTCAAAGGAAGGAAATTTCTCACCTTCTACAGCACCAGAAACAAACAAGTTCAAGGGCTCCCCGCCACGGGCTCGCCTTTCCTCTCCAGACAAAGAGGATCAAAATCGCAAGAGGAGGACTCTCAGCAAAGACAGGGACGACAGCTCTGAGGCCCGCCACACTAAAAAACACAAAAAGAGTAAGAAAAAGAAGAAATCAAAGGATAAAGACAGACACCGTGAGAGTGGGTGAGTATTGCCATCTTTCTCTCGATCCTTTAATGAAAACCGAAGGAAATGTGTTTGTTTGTTTAAGCTAGATTTTTTTTTTTTGAAAATAATATGGGGTTAAAGCTCACTATCAGTCTTATTATTTTCTTAAAAACGGAAAGAATTTTCATCATTTTATTGATAATGGGTCACTTTTTCTGTCTTAGGCTTGCTGTAAAGCTTGAGATCTCTGTTTTGTTAAACAATATCATTGGTTCTCTATCATCCTGTAGAAGTTCTGACGGAGATTCAGACAGAGCTGCGGAAATGAAGAAGAAAAAGAAAAAGAAGAGACATCGGGACAGCGATCCCGAACTGCACAGCCCAGACGCAGCTCGGAGCCACAGAAACAGAAGCAGCGAGGAAAGGGAGAGCCGCAAGCGACACCACTCTGACAGAGACTTTAAACATGACAATGGCTTTCCACCGGAAAAACGTCGCTGCACAGACTATGCTGACGGCAGCGGTGGCCATCTACTCCCTTCCAATCATACCACACCGGCAAACGGTTCAAGTTACGGCCATCTCAATGGACAACCAGGTATTCATTTAGTCTCCAAAATCACAGGAATGCTGAATTAAATGGTGCTGACGAGCTAGTCCAATTTTAAAGCATCAACCCTGTTTTGTAGGTTACAGCCAAATCAGCGGCAGTGGATTTCCCAGTGACCTGAAACACTGACTCTGTGAGTGGATGTCTTTTTAAATGGTCAGCGTTGATGTAGCTATTAATACTTTCTCTTCACTAAGACCTCATCTTTGTCATTTCAGATCCATCAACCGAATTTTAACAACAGCAGAGGAATGACATCAACTTTTTTGACGTGGTGCTTCTTCATTAGGAATAATATTGTATTTTTACCACAAGTAAAGTGTTTTAAAATTGAAACTATCCCCCTTTCTTTTTTTTCTTTTTTTTTTTTTTTCACAAATGGGTTTATTTATTTGCCGTAATTTCTCCTAGCTATCGGTTAAAAAGAAACCTGTTGAACATTTATGATGAAGAATATTAATATATACTTGTATGAACACAAAGCCTGGAGCTTAAACATCTCAACTGCTGCTCAGTGGAACTCAGGACTTGAAAAAAACGTGTTAACATCGATCACAGATATCCACCTGCTTCGAAGAGGAACGAAACAAAGGGAGTGACGTGATGCCCGGGAGGACTGAAAGGCATCGGAAGTTTAAGATGTCACCATATCTACACAGCTGAAATGTTTTACTTTATTTCTTTCTTTGATCCCACTGGGAGCCATGAAACTAATGGAGTTATTTGTGCAAGGGGAGGGAGGGTGGGGTGGGGGGGGGGGTGATGAGTGTAGTGGTGGGAACAGAGCTTTGCTGACTGATACCTCCATGTTAACCCTGGAAAGACTTGAGAACATTTCCCAGCATTCATTTTCATCTTCGTTCCCATTTGTGAAGCCTAAGATTCACTCTGTAATTTTAACTTTCTTCACCAGATGCAGAGGGTTTTTTTGTTTTGTTTTTTGAAATTAGTTTTGCCATGCCGCTCTCCCTTTTTTTATTTTTATTTTTTTAAAAAACATTCGAAAAACAAAGAAGCACCACGCTATTGCTGTCATGGTGGTGGACCACTTTTTTCCTTTTTTTTTTTTTTTAAAGATACGGTTTGTCGTCTAGCGTCAAAAAATACTGTGAATTTAATTTTGAACTGTAATATCAGTTACTTTTATATGTAAAAAAAAAACAAACCAAATCCTGTATCAGGATTCTCAGATTTCTGTTTTGTGTTTTTAGAAGAACTAATTTTGAGCATATTCTCTGGACAAAAATTCAGTGATGAATATGCTTTGGGTTGTTTTTTGTTCTTGTTTTTTTTCCTTTTCAACTCTAGACAGAAGTTGGAAGAAAAACTGCTGTTATACCTTTAAGTTTAGCATGTACGAATTTATACATTGTATAAGGTAAACGCCTTAAAATACATTTGTTAATGTCAGAAATTGTAATTTGTTCTTGGTCTTGGACTTTGTTTACAAGCTGCATTGAAATGAATGGAAAAAAATGCTGATTGAGATGAGTTGCAGGGATTTTTCTTTTTAAAGCCCCTGTGTGCTTTTGTATGATATAGACTAGACTGTATGAGACTCTTGTTGAACAAACCTTCCACTACGGTTAAATTATAATGTAGATCCACTAACGACACTCCTATGTATTCAGGTTTTTGTTACATACAAACACTTTTCTAGCTGTTTGGGCTCAGCTCACTCCTAATTTTCTCACAGCACTGTATCCATGTTTGAAATAACCAAAGACCTGGTAAGTTTGGTGAGTCGAGCACTGCTCGCTGAATTCACATGCACGCAAAAAGCTGTTTTCTTATCAGCATGTATTTTTTATTCAAAGTGTACATCAAAGTATTCGAGAGCCGTTTTCCCGCACAAACGCCAAACCGTGCTTAGAGCTGAAAGCTGCACCCGTGAGGAAAGTTTTGGCTTTGTGGGGCGGTTTGATCTGTCTGGGGAAAACGGTCCTCAAGATTCCAGTTAGAGCATTCACACGTATTCCAGCAAATTCCAGTATCTTATTTTGAAAGGGTTTGTCCTAATTCTCTTTCATATTACATATACTATCTGAACCTCAGTAATAACAGTGTGAGGGGAAGCTGCACAATGACCCTCTTCCACTATTGTAAACTTGTTAGCTGTCAAACTAAAAATGAAAAAAACAATGAACGGGTAAAGGCTACAGCCATTATGATTTCCACACTACGTGAACACAATACAGAAAAAACAAAACAGTATGTAAATTATATACTATACATGCATAATGTGAGTCGGGGGGGGAGGGCTGCTTTTTTTGTGAAAAGATGAGAAAATAAATACAAAAGAAACGAGCGCAGAGGTGGATCTTCACTATGTGAGTTAATATAATGCGTTACTGCTGGCGGGCTTCGTTACACACGACTTGGTTTGCCTTTAAAAAGGAAATATCGTAAATGGACGTGTACGAGTCCATGTTGAGTATGTTTGCATATACAGGTACAGTCACTTAAAGGCTACATCGATCAGACCAGCTGACTGATGAGCTTGAGGCTTTCTGTAGTTGCGAATTATCTACAAAATATTGTTGGCAGTTGTCGAAGGAGGTGAAGGTAATAAAACGCTGAGACCAGACAAGTTGGTCTGAGTGGCTGGGAGCTGAACATTCAGCTTTCAAATCCTCCCAATGTGTTGCAGCACCTTATGTGTCCAGCAGGGGGTAGTCTCACATTAGGGCATGATGAAAAGACTAATGATTACAGCTATGGCTATCTCCAGTTACATGAAGTCCTCATGCTGTTCTCCATTGTCGTCTAGTGCGGTGAGAATTTACCTTCTTTTCTTTTTTTTTATTATATTTTTTGTCTGTAGCAGACTGAATTTGAATCTTTAATTCCCAACAGCCAAGAACTGAGGTGCAGACAAATCTTCAGGCAGAAGTAGGGATGATCCACGTTAGTCCCATATGTTTTGCTGCATGTCCCGCAGGGCTGATGGAGAACGTATGAATCGACACCTTTGAGACTTAAACACACACACACATACACACAAGGATTCCTCTGATGACAGAAATGCTGCTGACACTTGACGTAAGTGAGGGTGAGTCATCATCATTTCTTGTTGGCTATCCTCCTCTTCCTGGTGGCCAGCATGTCGTAGAAAGGATCCCTGCTGATGCTTGCTCTGTGGAGGACAGGAAGGAACAGATTTAACAACGACAACACCTATTTTTAATATCAGCAAAACTGCTTCTATCTAGTCTGTCTGTGTCAGCCCTGCGACAGGCTGATGGTTTTTCCGGGATGTACCCTGCCTCTCACCCCATGACAGCTGGGGCAGGCTACAGCCCCTCCCGTCACCTTGAACTGGATATCTCTATCCTATCCATCCTGTTTTGTCTGTATAGTTGAAATAAATCACCCATCTACAAGTTCATCAGCACCAAAATCTGGCACTTACACCTCTGAATGCTGTTCTTCACACACACACACACACACTCGCTGAGCTAGAAATCTGTGCGACTGATAATTGTGTATCTTAGTTTAGTGGAAGTCATATATTGAGTAACAGAATTTTATTATGGAGCAAAAAAGATGCAGACATGCTGCAAGCTCATGAGATTTTAAGTTGATGTGCATTTTTTCTTGTCCAATATTTGAGTGAGGTAGTTGCTAACTTTGCGTGCATTAAGCACTGCTGTGCTGTGAAGGTGAGAGACTGAACCAAAATGAGCTGCGGGCTGTAAAGTCAACACGAGCTAAAAAAAAGCTCCAACACTTCACGAAGCAAAGAGGAACTGTGGGTTAAGTGCGAATCATGTGTGGGTTTGTCACAATGAGCATCTTTCACCTCGCACATGTGATACGGAGCTGCCATAAAATTGTAAAAATTACAACTTCAAGTTTTTCCTTAACGCAGCTGCTCGTCAACCACGGCGTATTTAACTTGGACTTCTATAGCGGAGTCACAGATTGCTGATGGGAATAACGCTGAGTAATTAGCCGCTTTCCCACCACCATGACGGCTGACATGTGTGCAAGTGCAGAACAGTTCCTACAACAGTAGTTTCCAGCCTTGCAGGTTGAATCAGGGCGGACAGTGTGTGCGTGTAGTCGCGTGCTTGTGTGAAATCTGCTGACCACAGGACAGTCTGCCGCCCCGGAGTGTGGTTGCGGCAGCACAGCTCTGCCCCGCTGAGTCTAATGTGTAATCATTCCACTGCCAAAGTGACAAGAGGAGACTTCATGATGTGCAGCCACGACAAGCCAGCAGTCCCCCCCCTCCCCCGATGAGAAATTTTCCAAACCAAGAAAATTAGCAGTTTTCAGTCTCTTTAACCATACCCCAGGCCATGCTCACCAAAATAAGATTCCAGTAACTCACCCTTAAACCTTCCCCACTTTCATCAAACATCTCTCCACACCAAGGGTTTTTAAATCTCATCAGGGCACGGGGAAGATTCAGCAGTACAATTTTTCGCCTGATATTGATCACACTGAAGCAGAGCCGATCATAACCAGCATGCTCGAAAGCTACCCAGTGGGTCCAATTTGCAGCAGCACCTCCACTCCTCTCTGTGGTTAACAAGGAAGTGTTTGGATGGGAATGCATTAAAATTGTCATTATGTTTTTAAGTGTACCGAGTCTGAGCAGGTGTGTGTGTGTTTCCCCCCCTTTTCTTGTTGCGCGCTAATCAAAGGGAAGTGTGCTTATCCAGCAGAGCAGACATCACCTCCGAGTGTTATCTGCATGGAAGTGTGAGAAAATGAGTCACAGTTAGTCACCAGCCTGCATGTGTGTGTGTGTGTACTCAAGCCTCAAGCATAGTTATGATTAAGCTCGCAGCTCCGTGTGTGTGTGGGCTTCTCACAGTCAAGGTCAGACATGAGAAAGTCCCACATGGGAGCAGGCAGGCGTTGGCTAAGTGCCCTCTCAGTGTAAATGGATCCACACTAACGCAGCGTCTCTTACTTGATGGATTTGATCCACTCTTCTTTCTCCTCCGGGGTGGGGGCAGATATCCTGTACACTACGTGGTTTCCCTCGACGACGCGTCCATCCGCCTCCGTTTTGCAGGCCTTGATTACCTGACCTTTATGGTTGGGGTTGTAGAGCTCAAAGCAGTTCTAAAGAAAAATCATGAAACTATTGATTTACATGATGAAAGAATCCGAGAACACATTGTTTGTGTGTTGTTTTGTTTTGGCAGTGCAAAGGTATTTAAATTTAAATTTAAATGAGAGGAGGGTTTATTCGCAGGGACAGGAGGTGTTTCTTACAGGTTTTCTCGGCTCATCCACTTCTCTGATACTAAGATTTTCCAGAGGTATAATCCCACGAGGCTCTTTATCCTGAAGAGACACAGAAAAACAGTCCTCAGTATCACTTATTCATTTGCATGCACATCATTTTACCACCACATAAAATGAAGACAATAATCATATCTATGTGCAAATGAAGTCACAGTGACAAAAGATCCACCTGGATCATTGTCACATCACCTGTGACACCTTTAGCCTTATGCTGTAGCAGCTAGCATGGCTGCCATGACCCAGTCACAGACTGTATATAAAAGATGGATGTAGCCTCCAATTTTTAAAAAGTAGTCTGGACAGAAACTAACGATTTGCTAACCTGATTTATGAATTCAATAAACACCATTCCGGTGAGTTTATGGTCTCAGTTGCATGTTTCAGGTATGATTGATATAATATGATGTTATTCTATAAATTATGGAACCATTATGGTAAAATAGATGATAAAGCGGGGCATGATGCTTCTGGACGAGTGTTTCTGAGCCAGATCGTCCCAAAAATGACAAAAACCAAAATGTGATTTTTATTTTTTTTAATTATCCATCTTTCATATACAGGCTATGCTGGCCGTCTTGTTAATTGCAAACAACCTTCACACTTTTATCATCACTGGTAATATTGAAGACAATTAGTACTTTTTGTTTTCTAGCGTGGAGTTTTACTAAAGGCAGTTTCAAATAACAAGACATCAAAAATATGTGAGTCACAAAAATTTCCCAGAGCAGTTTTTGATGCAACACATTTGCTATTTAGGTGCCATTTTTACCTTTATGTTAAGTCTGAATGCATCTAAGTAAAAATCAAGGTTCGATTAAAGCACTTTGAAGGTTTTTATTCATCCTGGTCACCCAAAGGAGATGTAACCCGACTCTCTCCATCCCCCCATTGTGTCTGCGGGGCCAGATGTGTGTGTGTGTGTTGGGAGAGCTCTTGAGGAACAGCCCCATGTCCTGCTTGTCATCTTCCTTCTAATAAGGTGGCAAAGCGTGGGGGGAGGAAATGCCCTGGGAGAGCTGCTCGCAGCTGGCTCTGCGTATGCCCCCCACCACAGAAGGCGTTTGTATGTGCTGAGGGATTCATGGTCGTGGGCTTGAGGGAGACACTTGGCTTATAGCTTAGCAGGGCCAGATGTGTGTTGCAGACTTTGCAGATGTTTCCTATGATGTCTCATGTTAATTGCTGGAGTGAGGTTCATTTAGGTCAAGGGGGCTGCATCTGTTAAATAGCAAAGCTGGAAGGCACAGACCAGTGCCAATATGTGTGCGCGCATGTGTGTGTGACAGACTAATCTGATGCCCCTTTGTTTAATCCGTCTCTACTGTATCTATTCACAGAACTGTACTAAACAGTCCTGGGTTAAATATTTTAAAATAATGTGAAAATTTATTACAGATGCATTCTTAAAGGAACAGTCTGACATTTTAGAGATTATATTTACTCGCAATTCTGCTGAGAGTTGGCCACCGATATTGAAAACCAAGTCATGACTGCAGTGCAATTAGCTGATTATCTTAGCATAGATTATTTTAACACCAGCATCATGATGATTGATTATATGCATGTCTGCATGTTTGTTCCCAAACTCCACCTGGACAACTGGTTTAATGTTGATTAAACTTAACCGATAAACTACCGAAGGTACCAAGGCTCGTAATATCTACATGATGACTAATAATAATATATTAAATAAAAAGTACTGTTTCATTTTCTGTGGATTTAAATATAGAAACTGTGTGATCGAGGTCGGTGTGTGAACATACGTCGTTTTTACATATAAATTGCATAAATTTGCCACTTGTGCACACGTTTTCACGGTTACTAGAGGTTTTAAGTTTTAAGAATTGGCAAAGCACACCTTCACCATTGTGCACTATGAAATGGTCAAATTCTGTCCTGACACACACACACGTGCACACACCAAATTGCCTACTTACTGTTGTGTATTCAAAGTAATAGAGGCAGTTGTCAGTCAGAATAAACCACCTCCTCTTCCACGTCTTCACTCGGCCGCCTGCGAGGGAGAAACAAACAGCGTATGAGGGTAAACTGAAGAGGTGAATCTGTTTGTGTATGTGGAAGCTAACCTGCAGGGGACCTTTGTTCCATGTTCCACATCTGGTTCTAATCAACATTTCCCAGCATTATAAGACCGAATCAGACCCTTATCCCCCAATCTCTCGAGACCGATGCCTGCAAGGGCAATGGTCTGGAGGGGAATGAAGGTGTTTCTCCTCCAGGAGGAATCACAGACACATACGAACGCTTACATGCGACAGCTAAGAGAAGCAGCGCCCTGACCCGATTTGAGACAAGCCTGACACTTTTTAAATAGAAAGCAACAGAAAAAAAGAAATAATGGCCTGTGATTGTTGCAGTGACAGTCTTGGAAACATTTTAATGCATCCATTCATCCATCCATCCGCTCCCGCTTGTCCTTTTCAGGGTCGCGGGGGGGGCGCTGGAGCCTATCCCAGCTGTCATAGGGCGACATTTTAATGCATTAATGCAAAATATAAGGAATTCCCCACAATCTGTCCATCTAGCTCTGTCATTGAATAAAAAAATGGATTATTGGGATTATTGGATTTCCTGATAATTAACAATCAACAACATGATAAACAATTTATCTATGTAATCAAAAAATAAAAACTTAATGGGACTTATGTCAACATATAATCTTCATAATAACTTGTTTGCTGACTGGATGAAACGTGCACAAAGCAGCTGTCACTGATGTAATCAATAACGTAATGCTTATGTGACTCAGATTATCATCCTAACACCCAGTATGATTCATTGGACTAGTTAACGAAATAGAAGTTTTACTCTGCTGCAGTCAAGGGAACCACATGTACACTTAATATATAGAGCCATCATCTGTTTGTTTTGTTTACAGAAAGCTCAAATAAATGTAGTTTTTATGAAAATATTTAATGTTGCTATGATTAAACTATAAGAGTTTGAGTTGGTGGATCAATGGATGGGCTGGAGCCAATCCCAGCTGCCATAGGGCACGAGGCAGGTACAACCTGGACAGATCGCCAGCCTGTCGCGCAGAGCTAACACAGAGAGACAACTGTTTGCACACATTGACAACAATAAGAAATTTAGTATTAACCTAACCCACTTTCATGTCCAAAGACACACACACACACACAGGGAGAACATACAAACTCCACACAGAAAGGCCTCGGCCAGATGGCCTAGACCTTCTAGCTGTGAGGTAACAGTTCTAACCGCCACCCTCTGTGCTGCCCTCAGGCAAGTCAATCAGTTAAATTTACACCTCCCTGTTTAATTCACCTTATTTGTGCCTGGGACTACCAGCACAACATAAATCAAGAGTTTTAAGGAGCTTCATTGCTCCTTAAAACTCCTTAAACATTTGAGGTCGATGTAGCTGTGATTAGAGTCCAATATACTGCTGTAAGAATTCAAAAGATTTAAAACAGTCTAGTGATTGCAGCTCATTTGCTAGAGGACAGAGAAATCCCTGAATGAGCGGGAGGTAATAAAGCCCGCAGGGCAGGAACAAATGGAGGACAATGAAGAAAGGGAAAGGCTCTCTGATGTTTCGCTGCATGACCAGCCACGCAACCGTAGGTATGCATTCCCACAGTGCAGACACAAGCAGCCACATTCACTAAAGCCCGAGCACGACTGCGTGTTCTGGCAGGAGGAGCAGGAGATGTGTGACGTGCAGGGAAGTGGTAGAGAGCATGAGATGACCCGTTCAGCTAATCGGTATGAATCACGATGATTCCTGGCATCTACAAAGAATTGACGTTCTATTGACGAGTAATTTGGCCTAACCTTTTGGGTCACTTGCTGATATTTTCATGGCTGTTATATAATGTTATGCTTCCTTTCAGTGAAGTTGCAGAAAGGATTCTAACGGTTGTGTGCAGGTTTTGAAGCTAATGCTACAGCTGATATTGGGCCAGCTTATACAGCTTTTTTTGGTATGGAGAAAGGCAAAAAATCGTAGAAAAACTGAGTAAAATTAGAGCTCTCGTAAGCACGAGCTTAGCTGTGTCCCTTGTGCCTTCTCAGTAGCCACAAGAGGAATAATACAGCCAATCCCCATGCAGGATGAGCCAGATCATTGACCTCTGACTTAACTTCGAATAAGATAATCCATCACATCACATTGCTTACACACTTATTTTCCCATTTACAGCTATGATACAACAACACAATTATATGCGCAGGTTAGCATGTTCAAGGGCCTGTTCTGCTAAGGAGATAATGGCAGCCAGTGTCAGAACGAGGGCGCTCTGTGATGAATTGAGCGGAGGAATGAAGACAAAGTGTTACCTTCCTCCTAATACAGAGATTTAAAGAGGGAGCAGCCATCACAGAGCAAAATGGAATAGCAGAACGAAGAGTGAAACAGAGGTCAGAGAGAGGGAGGGAGGGAGGAACCAAAACACGGGAGGGAAAAAAAGAGAGAGATAAAAAACACCATGGCAGGAAGATGAAGAGAGAAAATGCAGAGATTACTATAAAAGGAGAAGAGAATAGTAGACAAAACAAAGAGGAGAGGTCACAAGCTGATGGATAAAGACAAAAACAGACATGCTGCAGGTGCACCACAAATTTCCTTTGAAACCTTTTGCCAAGGCCAACTTAGTTTTGCCTAGCTCTTTGTTTCCTTGTGATCTCACTTGCCTGACAACCAAGTCTCCCCTGTGTTTGAAGCTCATGCTGCCCGCAAATCTGTCTCGCACCACCAGCCACAGCAGCTCTCCCTGCTCGACTCTCCACTCCTTGCCTACCCACCTCTCATCAATCCTCTCAGCCATGCTTCCACCTTCAGCACGATCAACCCCAGCCCTCTACATTTGCTATTATTTTGCTTCTCCAAGGTTTTAATTATTCGGGAGTGATTCTGGTGAAATATTTAATCGAGTCAGTCTACCCTAGGTGCTTAACATTTATTCTTGCATGCTCGCATGCGACAGCGGTAACAGGCAAACGTCATTCGTTGGTCATAGGCACCATTTTTGTAGTTTTTTGTGGCACCTCACTATGTGATGTCTGTCACAAATTTATGTTAATCTATTAACAAAAATACAGCACACGGTTGCAACCAACATGACCAACATGAACCACCATGGTGAAGGTTAATTTTGCACCTCTGAGGTGCCCCATACATACCGAGCTTCAAGAGCCAGCCTTCCCTGTCGGGGTTGAAGAAGGTGTGCGTCAGATCGTTCCCGTCGTCCTCTGGGATTTTGAAGGGCTCGTTTTTGATGCTGTCGTAAAGATTCTGCATAGAGAGAGAGTGGTGGTTCAGGGGAAGCCAGTAAATTAGATGTCTCATTTGTATGGAGCGCGTGCAGCAGGGCAATCGCACATTTAAATCATCGCGCCACACACTTGGTACAGACAAATCCTCACCCTGAGAAGCTCCTCTGGCAGATCTCCCCCTTCATTGATCCCCCTGTTCATGGAGATAAAGCGCTCCACAGGGGGCTTGTCTCTGACGTTAGGGTTATGCAGGCTGGTGTTCAGCATGATGATGGCGAACGACAGCACATAGCAGGTGTCTGAGATAGAGAAATGGAAAGGGCACGATGCGATGGATTAGAAAAAGCCCATGTCCAGGCACAGTGAGCACATTTATCTCTGCTGTTAATATACAATTATCACAGTTAATGATTTTAATCAATTTTGGTTACATAAAAAAAGAATATTACAATTTATTAAAAAGTGTGTGCACAAGAGGGAGAGAGGCGCGTGTGTGTCTGCAGAGGAACGAAGCGTTTACAGTCTCGCAGACTCACACGGGCCAGTGGCTGCCTGTAAATGAATCATTCATTCCCGTCTGTCTGTCTCCTCTCACTGACACACTTTGGCTCTGGCTGTCCCGCGCCGTCTATTGTCTGCCTGCTACTTTGCAAATGAGGACCTCTGTACCAAACTCACCACAGGGAAAAAGGTGCTGAAGCGAGGCGAATGCCATCTTGTCGAGCTGGACGAAACCCAGGTTTCGCTTGCTCGTGGGAATTTTTAAAAACCTGAGGTCGTATTGTGTTTTTCCCAGTCTTGATACGCAGTTTACGGCAATGAACAGGAGCCGGTGCACCCACACACGTACCGACTGTCACACACACACACACATAATAAAAATGCCCGCCTGCCTATCATCAGATTCTGTTACAGGCTGGGGAAACGTGTACCACAAGAATGTCCAGTATGTAAATGATACAAAAACTCAATGTATCAAAAAAGAGGTTTTTGTAGCTTAGTCACCAAGCACTTTTACTTTTCAGCATTTGGATTGGCTGAAATGCTAAAATGGGACCACATACAGCTGCCATGGTATAGCACACAAAAGGTTCCTGTGAAACCTTTTACATTATTTATTGACAGATGTAGCTGCTGGCTTTGTTTACCACAACACTATGTATCACTCAAGACAGGTTGAGCCTCCCTGAATAATGCATTGGTTTTTTACTCATAAGCTCCAATGTAACTTGCTTTAATCTGGTTAATCCTTGTTGAGCTTTAGTTACAGCAACTCTTATGGCTTAATGGTTGAAATGCATTAATAAAAACAGGCCATCATCAGGCAGTATATCTGCAGGCACATTAGATTAGATGATTTCTGTGTGTTGGATTTCACATTTTCCTTTCATTTACCGCTGGGGTAAAAAAAAAAATGATGCCAAAAGAACAGTTTATTAATCTGAAAGATTTGATTTGAAATGTCTTGAATACATGGGAATCACTAGTTTACACCACAGCAACATGTTGTGCCTCTGACCTGTCGACTGGAAAACTCCAGGGTTGCACTGACAGTACCGCGAAGCAAAGGCCTCCATCATACGGTCGATCTTCTGCGCCTCGCCGGGCAGGCGGAAACTCCACAGGAACTGCCTGCAATAACGAGGCGTAGGGTTCGCACAATGCAGTTAACTGTTGAAATTATTATCCCCCCCCCTCCTGCTCGATATTTGAGTTAATCGCTCCCCTGACCGTAGCGCTTGGACGAGGTTTAGGTCTGCAAATTCGTGCAGCTCCACAAAAGCCTGAAGCACCTTGATGTTGAAGTCGTCCCTGGAGAAAGCAATAAAACCCCCAAAAAAAACAAAGAAGGTAAAAGTCAGGTTTACAGTATCATTCAACAGCTAATCATTTTCTTTGAAAATACAAAACGTTTAATGGCAATAAAAACCCTGAAAACTATGTAAACCTAGACAGGTTGGGGAAATCATATTTAATCCATGAAGGCGTTTCACAATCCGAACTCCTTTTTTCGTTGCATTCCCTTCATATTTGTGCCCCAGCTCATATCAGACGCTGTGAGGGTCTGGAAGCAATTGAAACAGCTGGATAACAGTGCGTTTCTCTCCACCGCAGAGGGGAGGACGGGGGTAAACGGTGCGTTTGACTGATGAAAAACAGCTAAAAAGGACCAAACCCATACAGGCTCCTCTTTGTCAGAGTTTTGTTTGGCCATTGGAGGGTTTTCAGAGGAAAAAGTCGGCAGCTGCTCTCAGACTGCGGTCACGGCTTCTCTGATCATATTTGTTGTACACCGGGCTCCACGATCCTGACCCCTGTGTAGTCTCTGTATTGTGTATATTGTTGAAACCGAACCAGGAATTTTAAAGACTTAGCTTTTTGTTTTTTGTGGAAAGAAATTGTAGTAGGGTTGAAAGTGCTGGCTTATAAGAAACCTACAACAAACACTCTTTGAATTACTCTCAGAATGACTTCTTCTTGCTTATTTGTAGTTCTCGGTCTCGTTTGTGATTACAGTGCACGCTCGGCTGTCATCTACAGCCAAATAAATGGACTCCTGTCCCGTGAGAGTTACATGCAAGGTTACATTTATTCGTGCCTCAGTGTGCAATAATAATAATAGTACTAATTCGTCTCCTAGTTGTTTTCCTTTTCCACCATCTCTGTCTCTATTTTCCTTCTCTTCCTCCCCCCCCTCTGCTCAGCATGTAATGATAGGTTCCTGGTCCTTGCATAAGCTTAATTAGTGATAATTACTGAGTGCAAACCCCCATCCTGTGCTTAGTGTGATTTCCAGTGGGTAGATGGCCTCTTTGATGATCCTCCATGAATAAAGCCTGTTAGTAATAGAAGGAGTCTTCAGAGCCCCCCCCCCCCCCCCTCCCCCACCCAACCCCCCTGTCTTTCAGCATGTTTCATTGATTCACTATTGTCAGACTACATCTGTCTGCTGATACACAAGCAGCACCTTTACTCGTGTAAGCCAATGCAGCGCGTTGTTGATGCAATTTCCTGCATGGACTAAAGGGCAAAGGGTCAGGCGGTGGAGCAGATAGTCTATTTGAAGCTATTTTAAAATGCTCTGTCGCCAATTAAACATTCTGCGCTCACAGAAAATAAAAAGAATCCATTTATAAGCTTGAACACTGGCAATAAAAGAGCCTACTTTTAATTAAGCCTGTTCAAATGGCAGTTTAAACAAAGCACCAAATCCAGCTGGGACAGCATCAGAGGAATACAGCCAGTCAAAATAGCTGAGGATTTATTCACCACCTGCAGATACACCATCACCTGACAGAGTGCGCTCGGTGCTATGTGATTTCCTGTATTTTATATGTATTTTATATTGGCTCCTTGGGGATCATATGCTTGTTGTTAGGTCTTGGTTGCAGGCAGCTGAGCATTGCACGCATAACAAGCAAGCCTCCTTTGACCTGTGAACATAGACGGCCTCGCAGTGGCTCACCTGGAATCTAATTTTGTCAAAGAAAAGGGGCACGTATAATACATCTAATGTATAATGCTAATATTTTTTTAAGTTAGTTCACTTACATTTGACATTTCCTGCTTTTTGTTTTTATTATGATGCATGCAACAACACAGCTCTACTGCAACTCATATAAATAAAACTCTTTAATGCCTTTTTTCTACAGACTGTATATAAACCCCCCCCCATCCCTGGCTCAGTAATAAATAACAGGGTTCATTAATGGACAGTTTTGAATCTTTGTTGTTCGTTTTCTAGCAGCTTCCATGTCTTGGTGTGGACTTCCTGTGTTTCTATACGGTTAAAATAGCACCATCCATCTCACTAGTCTTTCAGCTATCTGAGACAGCTACTGCGTTACAGCATTGTCACAACTTGTCTCTTTCTTTATTATCCTGCAGTCTGACCTGAGATATAAAAAGCTGGATGATGGTTTTATTACCAGCTATAAGTCCTACTGGGCGGACTTACAGACAACACGCCTACGCTGCCTCAAAGATTTATGTTAGAAAGGGGTCAATCATGTTCCCCCTCTTTAATCAGTAAATCCAGTCCATAATTTCCTTCTTTAATCACAGAGGGGGTGTAAATCTCCTGTAAGGAGGACTTTCTCTCTAGGCCTGATAGACGCTTTGTCTTACCGCTCGCCTAAGTAGTCCCCGATGACGGTCTTGTTGAGGCCCTCGCCTTTGTAGAGGAACTGAGCGATGTCTTCTGGAGTGTGCTGGAGAAGGTCGTTCTCCAGCAGGAACTGTATTCCCTGGAGAGGAAGAGGAGGAGGAGAAAGCAGGATGACTGTTCATCTCAAATCATGGCGGGATGATAGATCACGACAAGATTTCACAGCTGTGAAGAGACTGCGTTTCAGTCCGGCACACTCGCTTCAAGGCTACTGACACTTTAAAGGCTGTGGTGGGTTTTGCTAAGAGCTTCAGAGCTTTGACAAAACTGTAAACCGGAGAAATAACACAGCGGAGTACCTTTTTAGGATCCATGTTGAATTTCTTCCTGCCCATAGCGATCTGTTTGTTTCTCTGGGAAGTTTTACTGCAACACAAAAATAAATATAGAGACTTTATTTATTTACTAAAAAGAACTCCAAACATGAATGATTTTCACCATCTAGCATGACAATAAACTCACTGTATCAACAAAGTTTTCTTACACGTGTAGGGCTACACATGGTCTCCTTGATCCACCCTGAGTCAGTGGCTTTGTTTCCTAAACCAAACACCGAGTGATGGCAAAGCTGGTCCCAGACAATAAATGAGCTGCCTCCTAACGTGGACTTTTCACTCACTTCATGTGCTGCTAACATTCCTTTTTTAAAAACATAGTAAAGGGGCATCTTTACATCTTGAGAGTGCTCAGGAACAACAACCAAAAGCTGCTGGTGACCTTTTAACACTCCTCCACGGAGAGCGTGCTGACACTCTGTATCACGGTAAGGTCCAGGAGCTGCACCGACGCGCAGAGGAGACGGCTTCGACACAGCTCAGAAGGCTGCTCTCCGCCCTCCCTGCAGGGCTTACTCACCTCCAGCTTTTAAAGGACCCCCTCACATCCTGGCTCTCACCTGTTCAACACCGTTGCCCCTCTGCAGGTGCTACAGGGCACACAGACTCGGAAAGAGCATCTTCATAAGTGCCATAATCACCTGGCCACCACCACCTCCTCTTCCTCATTCTGCGATAATTTCCTTCCTTTACAATATCACAGCTAAGTGCAATGAGCAATATTAGAATATTGTCTATTATTGCTTAAATCATTGTGCAGTTCTTAAATATTTGCATGTTCATGTTACTCCATAGGATGACCGCTTGTTGTTAGCACATTGACTTCCTCACCATATTTTAAACACGTCTTATTTATTTATTAGTTTTAATGTGAAGTACTTTTTTTATGTCTACTGTGGAAATGACTGTACGCTTGTTTCATCATACATTTCATGACAATAAAAGCTTTTTAATTCCCATTCTAATATACAATAGGTATGATAATTCATACAGCCAGGTGTAGTTATGTATGTAGTTATGTCCCATAATGCTGGTCTGTCATCAAAACTTGCATGCAAATCCTAAACACAACTCAGACAGAGGCAATGAGCCACAGTCACAGAGATAGCTTTCATGAGGCAAAATCTAATCAAATGTTGCTGCTATTTATTACTGTAGACCATCATCTGTCATGGAACACTCTAAAATCAAAATTGTATATGTTTGTGTTATTTTAAGGGTGTTTCTGTCAACACTATACAAGATTTGTTCTTTTTTTAAAATGTAACCCAGAAAAAGGTTTGGTATTTATCCCCATAGATCGCTGCCATAGTGAGAAGGGCTCGATGAAAGCCTCATAACAAATAGGGAGTAACTTTGAGACACACTGCTGCCATTAAATCCACACTAAAAACAATTAACCTGTTTCCACACTTAGACATGCCTGTCCACATGAAACAAGACAAGGTAAAAAAAAAAAAAAAAGACTATAGTAATATCTCTGTTTAACAAAGCATCTCCACTTTTTTGACTTACCTTTCTCCGACGCATGTCAGTTGCTCGATCTCCGTCATCACCTCTGCTATCTCAAACTTCAACCTCTGTGAGAAACACAGAGAAAATACGAGCACCAGTTGGTTTTCTTTATGCTTAAGCAGGACAAAGCAAAGGTATGAGACGGGACTAAGAAAGAAGTGTACGCAGTGGAAAACTAACTTTTTTCTTATGAGGAAACTGCGTGTGCAAAGATAGGCCCATTTGCATTACATACAGCATGCAAATGCCCACAGTGCCGCAGCAGCAAACAGACAACGAAAAAAGACTGGGATTACAGTTGAGCAATTACAACAAATACATTCAGCAAAGTCCTTAATTTGGCAATAAAATTATTTTCAATCAATATACAACGGTTGTAGTTAATGAACTTAGCTGCTGAGATGAAGCTAAGTCTATCCAGTTAATATACTGTATATATTCAAGCACACACCTCTATGTCATCGAGCAGCTCTCTCTTCCTCCGCCTGATGTTCGACAGCTCATCCCTCTCCTCCACGGACAGATCCTCGGGGACTGAAAAGCACGATGGAGAAAACACAGAAGACATTACCTTAAGAGAAAACAAGTCAACTAAAAGGAGCAAAACAGGACTGCTAAATCAAATCTAGCAGTTCACTGCAAAGATGTAAAAGCAGTTTTAAGGCTTATTCTCCTAACACAGTAAAGTGGGACCTTGAACAGCTGGAACAGCAGATATCAAGAGCCTGCATGTTAATTTATAAAGACAAAAAGAGAAGGCAAAGGGTCTTAATTATTCCACATGAAAGTGTTTAGCCCCTTCCCTCCTTCCTTCTCCATTTGGCTCGGGGGGAAAATTCTATTAATAAAACCAATCCAGATTATGTTTCTTTCATGTGAATTTGGTAATTTAACACAGCCCATGACCCCAACCCCCTCCAGCTGTGTGTGTTTTACCACTGAGCAAGAAAAAAAAACCCAAAACATGCAAGAGAAAAAGATGATTTGCTTTCTTTTCCAGTGTTTCACTCTTGTTATTCCCTCTAACTTCATCCCTCTTCCATCCAGCGCACGCTTTACTTCTCAATTTTCTACATCTTCCCGAGCACAGTGAGTCTGTGAAATCCTGCTTCATTAAGCCAACCAAAAAGCAGAAAGCGTAAATCTCTTAACAAGTAAGTGGCACATTTAAAAATCATGCGCAGCTTCACATGTTGCTAAAGGGGAAAAAAAACAACCCACCCCCCCAAAAACCAAGAAAAACCCACCACTTGTTATTTCCCCCTCACAGTCGGGATTCTGCGCCAATTAAAAATAAAACAGGGTCACTGGGCTCAAGAGGAAGTACTCAAGCCCCTTTTAATTTGACAGCTTGTAGAAGAATTGCATTCAGGGCGGCCAAGTATTGTTGTCGATGGTATTCGCAATTTAGCAGTGACACAAAAGGTACTTTCTAACCCGGTTATGTAATTCTGAAGCAGCGTGATGAGGGTCAGGTAAAGATGGGGTGGGGGATTTTCTCCCTGGGGCCATGATTTTAATAGACAGCAGATGGGAACATGAAAGCACAACGAAAATAAAGATGTTAATTAATTAGTGTTGCTCACCTTCGGCTACCTCACATCACTTACGCTACTTGCAATTCTATTGTGACCATGAATGAATGTGGCTTTGAAGACAATTACTTGGGAAACTCCCAAGTTTCCCAGTTTCAAGGCTCTTTCACATGACTTTTTAATGTTTTATTTAAGTGTTTTTGAAAGATTTCGCCTGCATACATCAAAGCCTGTTTGTGAATTTTACTGGTTAAAAGTTCAAGAAGGGTTGGAGGCATCTAATTATTTGGAAGGATGTGCTCCCTGTGTCCTCCGCTTTATGAAATCTCAATCTATGCCTATATCAGCACAGTCAAGTTGTTTCTAAGCGTTATCTTATGCTAAACTATAGCTTCGTATTTAATGGACAGATATGAATATGGTATAAAATTTTTCCACGTTTATTGGGGGTGATACCAGCGCCAAAACCAGAAAAAAAATATCAGACATCAACAGAATACAACCTGGGTGGCCCTCCTGTTGCTAAAAATGGGGAAAATGAAGCTTCAATTCACAAAATTGAACAACAGAAAACTGGAATCTGATCTGAAGAGTCTCCATTTCTGCTGATTCAAATGTAGGATGAAAGTTTGGCCTTAATGGAGCATGGCTCCATCCTTCCTCAGATCAACAGTTTAGGCTTGCTGGCGGTGGTGTGATGGTGAGGGGGGATCATTTACTGCCTCCTCGTACCAAAATGAGTATTGTTTAAATGCCACATTGTCAACGCTGTTGATGGTGTCCATTCCTTTATGGCCACAGTGGGCCACCATGCGCCCTGTCACAAAGCTCAAATCATCTTAAACTGGTTTCTTGAACATGACGATGAGTTCACTCAAATAGTCTCCACAGTCACCAGATCTCAATCCAAAAGAGGACTGTGGGATGTGATGGAAACCTAAACACTTTCTATCATTAAGTTTTGTTAAAAATGAAGTATTATTAGTAAGCGACCATTGTAAGTGTTAATGCCAATATGTATCAAATATGTTAAGACATAGGCTAAAGCATCAGTTGAATGTGTTTTTCTTAGAAAACAAAATGGTAATCATGGTGAATGCTAACAGCTAAACAGGCGGATAAAATATTTCCTGGCACCAGCTTTCTCAGGCTAAACAATCAAATCGTATTCCGGCATCTGACACCGTTTGTACCAGATGACTAATTATTAAAACAGGAAATAATCTATAAAGCAAAAAATTAAAAAGGTTTTCCCAATCATTGGGCTTCTTTTATGCCTTTTGAATAATTGTCCCAGAGGACGATTTTTGCAGGAGGCACACAGCTCCATGTTTTCCATTAGCCTATGGCTGTGCATTAGCTAATAGAGATATCCCACGGCTGCAACAACAACGTGCATGATTACAATCTTGATTCGTTACAAATTGAATGAGAAGAGGAAGCTCCCTTTAATGAAAGCTAAGCACTATTAGTGGCATAGTGTTATCACGATCCTTCGATCGAGGCTAGTCTTGCTGGATCTACAAGCTTTTCAAACCACATGATAACAGAGAAAGCCATAAAGTCCCTGCTATTAGTGCTTCTGGTCTACTGGATGCTCTTGCTTAGCAGTGTATGACCTTTCTTCAGAGGTGGTCCACCAATTAGATTATTAACACACCCGCCCCGTGACCTTCTATGACTTACTCAGGAAATGACTTTAGTGTCTTTAGCAAACTGGTCGCTACCAAGCCAAACGCAGCCATGCTTGAATGATAATCTACTAAAATCAATTACGGTGTGAGTCACTGCCTCTAAGTAAACAGCAGATCTTGAGAGGGTCAAATCATACAAAAGTTAATGGCACGCTGGCTTCAATTTGTGTCTAAGAAAACAAAAAAAAAGCTAGACACACTTTAACTTCGTGACCTCTAGAAGAAATCCCCAACAGGCGACATTAGAAATACACGGCGTCGAGTGAGAGATTCCAAAGGTTAACACTCCAACATGTGTGCAGCAAAACAAAAGGGTTCCAGCAATTTCCTGCCTTAAAAAACAAAATCTCCCCAAAATCTACTTTTAAGCGTAAATCCCCTGCTGCTCTTCACACCCAAAAGCAACAACAGTCCCCCAAACACCCACTAAAACCATGCAGGAAATCGTCTGCAAACCATCGATGTGTGTGTGTATATATATATATATATATATATATATATATATATATATATATATATTCAAGTTATTTATTTTGGAGTCGACAGAAGAAAGGGGAAAAAAATTCCCAGGCTTTGAGAAATGAGTTTCTGAATCCTGTGTTCAGACCATTCATGCAGGAAAAGCAGCGAGGTACTTGCAGCACATGGAGCTCACTTGAAACTGGCTGTGGTCCCAGTTGTCCCTGACTCGTGTGACTGAGAGGGGATTTGTCTAGATTCACTGCCTTTAAACTGACTTTAAACGCTATAATGTATTTTAAAGTGGATGAGCTTTGAGAAAAAAAGGCATCCTTTTTATCCCAGTTGGCTCTGAAGCTCTATGTGTCACATGAGAGGAAGGAGGAAAGACCAGGAAGGAAACTTCCTTTGGATCCAGACCCTAATCCGTGCTCTGCTGCCCTCAATCCCTCAAACGGTGGACAAAGGCATGCTTTATATTATATTATAGCCCAGATCATACATACCAGTGGACATGTAGATGAAAATACATATGATTACATGCACACCAAAGCCAGCTGGCACTAATCCTACACACACTCTTTACAAGCCCTGTACACTCATACAGTGTGATATATGGCAGCATATACACAGATGTTCCCAGCTGCTAGCCGCTGCCTGGCTCAGTGATGCTGGATAAAGTAACGTGATAGTTTGCGCTGCAGCAGATCACCAGGTGTAGCTATCTGCAGAGCCACGTCGGGACAAGTGATGCTGTGAGGTGAACAAGGGTTTGATACAGAAGGTCAAAGGTCATGAACGTATGCGGTATTGAAGCAAAGTGGTACACAATGAAGGAAACAGCCAATGAAAATTGACTTCTGTAATAGCAGATTGTCGCTCCTCTAAGCGTTAAACTAAAGCAGTCAGTGTTAATTGCTTTTTTCTGATGATGTGTTTGGGTTTTTAGGTATAACAATAAAAAAGAAAAGATGTGGAACATAACGGTCCTGGCCTATCGTGTCAGAAGAGACGTTCCTGGGTGGCTAACATGGCCTCTAGTCTTAACCACCTCTGGGGGTCACCATCAAAATCTGGGGCTCGAACGGCTGAAGAGCCTTTACGCTGATTGCTCTGTTAATCTGCAGTTTGGGGGCTGGGGACCTCCTGCTGTGAGTGCATTTGTTTGAGTGTGTGGTTGCATAGGAGGTGGTCTGCACATGATGTCCTTGTTATATCGCACATCTGTTCGGCATCAGCACTATGTCAATATTCGATGTGATGCTTCCACAGCCTTATGCCGGTGGCTAAAGTAACTATGATCGGATGATTTGATTGGCCAGAGAAGGCATTTTTGTTGAAGCTGAGAGGATGAGTGCAGTTCAAATAGCATCAGTTTCACACACTGGAACTCTCCAGTCCTGGATGCTCCAGGTTATAGACAGATTAATGTTTTTCCGAGCTCATAAAGTCAAGTTCTCACTGAGAAGTATGGCTACACCCAGTACACTACAAGTACCCAGACACTGTACTCGTGATAGTGACAAAGTTTGATGTGGAAAGTTGTACCCGTCTGACCCTGCACAGTCACTGTCTTTGCTGCATAATAAAAAGGATCTTAGCATATATGCTGTGCTCACAGCAAATGAAAAATAATATTTCTATTGATGCATTAAAAGCCCACATTATGGCTGCAGCGTGAAACAGTGACATCACTAAGTCCAATCATCATTTGCATCTGCGCCGAGGGTACAGGTACTTGCTGCAGTATTCTCTGAGCGACAGGCGTATCAGCGCTAGCCTTGGAGTAGAAGAAGTTGGTGTGCACCGATGACTGTAGAAATTGGTGTCGACACTTTGAGGATTATGTTTGATAAATGGCTGAACAGCCTGTAAATTCTTACAAAACTAAACAACCAGCACAACTGTTATCAAATGTTACACAAAACAGAATAAGTGCTACACAGAACAGTACCAACAAAATCCTTCATCTCCACCAGCATCGTCGCTTTTATGCGTGTAAAATTCGAGCCTCACACGGTCAAACCTCATTTGGATGCCGTTCCAGTTTCAGCAGGCAAAGATGGACAACACTGATATGACAACACATTTTGAAAAACGACATGTATGTGGCTGATCATTTCCTTTGCTTCCTGTGGGTGTCAGCTGACAGAGAAGCAGCAGAATACAACGCTTTATCTGATATGTGCATGCTCGCCTCCAATATTGTGATAGATATCTAGCCAGGGAGCAATTTTGAAATCCGAATTTGGTGCCTGTTATTTTGCACGCATCACTGAACAAGAGCAAACTTCTGATATCTCGAGTGATGCAGACTACATGCAGGCAGCGGCAGAGAACCGGAACTGGATGATGGGCACAGACTTCTGTTAAACAGGAGCTCTGCGCTGGCCTTCAGCCCGCTCTGAGATCTGGGATGTTCCTGTGATGGTTGTGTCGCTGCCTGCAAAAACACAGAGTCTGGTGGACCACCCTGATCATGTTCACAATGAGACCAGAACAACACTTTAGAAGCCACCCACAATGTCAAGGTAATTGCTCTCTCTTGGTATTGACTCCCAAGTTCACTATAGTTATTATACACGGATCACCTGAAAATATCCAAATATCCAGATGGCCACCTGGCAGATCAAATACTTTCCATTTAAAACAAAATTTCAGTTCTTATCCAAGTCTAGTTGAACACAGACGTGAAAATATATACTTGATCGAGAAAACGGTGCAGGAAATGAAAGGAGAAAGTGCCTGGATATTTTATTAAACTTCAAAAGTTTTCTCCAAAGAGGGAATGATTCATTTCCATGGATTTAGGAGAGTCTGACGTTGAGCCTCACTAATATAGGATTTTAAAAGTCGATACAGATATCAATACCAATACTGACATTATGCAGGTTATTTAAAAATCTGATATTCCTACATATTGGCTGATTTTCAGACATACAAAACGTTAACAGACACCCTTCCTCATTTATGCTCTCCACCGACGCTGCTCGGATCAGCTGGTGGTTGTATTTGTCGACTTTGCAGAGCGCCCTCTTTTGGACAAGCTGTGCAACATCGAGCTCAACATGGTTGAAGGGTGTTTCTCCGGTCTCGTTTTTACTTTTTGAACTTTTCATCTGTTGGATGTCATAAATGCAGATACTGATATATCAGGAAATAGCTAATATCAGCCAATAACAGGTTCAATGGCAGAAGTGCAAATCATAGAGGTACACCTCTATGAACTACCCTGAAAACCTAACCAGCAGTATGTATTTAAAGGGACATTTCACCCCAAGAAAAACGACATTTCTATATTTCCCTCTGGCCTGTGCAATCATTTATGCAACTTGATTGTAGAATAAATGAATAGAACTGTAGAAATGTTTGCCTTTTCTTAAACACACGCATAAAAAGCTCAGTAAACAAACCTTACAGTGGGTATTTTAATGCACAATGTTTTTCTTTGTATAAAAGTGCAACCACTTTTGTACAAAGCATCTTAAGGCAACTGCTGTTGCGATTTGGCAGCATATAAATAAAATTGAACTGAAGCAGCAGTGATATCGCTGTGCAGACGGACTCATGCAAGGGCTAGGGTTTGTATCAAGATGTTCAAAGATTAGGGGCATAACATTTTTGTAACTGATGCAAAACCGCGATATCATATCGCAATTGCATCTTCCCATTACGTGACAGCCATGCTGTTAATGGGTGATTAGAGAACACAGCTTTGGAGTCTGCAAGAAAACTAACACTCACAGATCATTCAGATAACGTACTAACTGCTAATGTATCATGATAATAAAAAGTTTTTAATCCACTCACAATCGAGTGGTCAGCCCTGTGGTAAAAAAAGATTTTCTTCAGTTTTTTTGTAATTCATCCCCTCTGAAAGAAAAACCAAGAATGGATTGTTTGCTGGTTTTAGAGGATTCTTATGCAAAAAGCAAACATTTATGACCTTTCCCCTCAGCTGTGCTGTATTTTTAGTAAGCACTATAACAATACATGTCAGCCAAGTAGTTAATAATAAGCCTACTGTTCAGTTGTAGTACATAACAGAGGAAAAACACATGCAGTTCATTCTTGGGATGAAATGTTCCTTTAATATATGTCCTCACATAAGTGCCGACAGTGAGACTGACCTAAGATATGTAGTAGTGGTTGAAAAGTAACCCACGTATTTGTGCTGAGGTGAGAAAGGGTTTGGCGTCCTCAATTTCTATCCAACCAGAAGCCAAGAAAAACATGCAAGTCTCACAGCCACCCCCACTACTCCCTCCCTCCTTTCAGGCCTGTATGATCAGCTGGACCCAGTTTCCTTCATTCTCCTAAACTGGACGCAGCGTTCCCCTTCAGCTGAAATTACTCAGACACTGTAGGCCCAGATCTCTGCTGCTGTCTCTCTGTGTTGGTCCCCACAGTGAAACACAGCTCATTTAATTCGCCGAGCCTTTTGTCTCCCATCTGCTATCCGTCTCGCGCTTAAAGAGATTCCTCCTTTCAAAGCTCGGAGCAATAATTCCAGGCAAAGCGTCCCGCTATTTACAACAGCAGAAACATTGCCTCACTGACAAACAGTTGCAATGTCTTGTTTCTCTCTCTCTCTCTCTCTCACACACACACAGACACACACACACGAAAACACACACCTACTACCATGGAGATGGGAACATGTTGCAAAGCCTCCACAGTCTCTCTTCTAATCAGGTCCATATGTAGTCGTCTCTCCCGACACTTAAATAATGCAGTTCGTTACGAGCCCCGACTCAATCCTTGTGCATCACCCGCCAGCGCTGTCTTTGTGCGTTTGTCTACTTACATGTGGTGTAATGCAACTGTATGTTTAATCTTCTAATGTTGCACCACAAAACCCATAATCTTGGCAGTCAAAATGAATTTCTGTTCTTTCCAAATCTCCCCCTAAGCCTTTAAATAACAGCCTGCCTACTGGGTCAACCAGCGAGATTTTAAGAGTTCATTTTAGCACTTTTTTTTGGCAATTGCTTTTGAAGACACAAAATAGACGCATTTGCCTAAACCACTGCAGACAGTCATTTCAGACTACTCGGGTGCTGTATGGCATTTGGAAGGATGAATTATATGGAGCTCTATGCTCTGTGGATTTTTCCTTATTTTTTAATTACATTTGGATAAATGTTAAGCTAATTTAAACTCACCCTCTTCTGGCTTTTAGCTTTAAGCAGCATTGATATTAGTCTTCACACATAACACTTGGTAAGAAAGCGAATGAGTGCTTTTCAAAATCCCCATCTGTTCAGATGACTGGCATTTGTTTTTTTTTATGTAACACAATAATCTGCAGATTTTACACTTTTTATATAAAGTATTGCTCAACAACATGTTGGATACGGGAAATCTAATTATCACAAGTTATTTTGTTTTTTATCACAGAAAAATATGCAAAGCTGAAACAAATGGTTTCGGCTTAGTTGGACTATACTTAGCACGTGACAACACAACTGCAAGTCATCAACTTTGGGAACTTCTTGTTCTTGTTGTTTCTATTTTGTCTCGTTTGTTCTTTGTGGTCTTTCTGTGCTCCTCTTTTTTTTGTCTTCTCTTTCCCCTCAAGAGCCCATCTTTCCAGGAAGTCTCATCTTTTCAAGCAGTCGTGACATCTCCCTCTGAGCTTCTGCTCTGATGAAACCAACATGATCTGGCTGTATCGCCCATGTGATGTTACAAAAGACAGAAAGCCCCCCCAGAAAAAAAAAACAAAACAACAGGCATATGACCAGCTGAAACAATCAAAGCGTGGCTTGCACCAGTGGATGTGACATCATGTTTGGTGTTTTCAACCACTGGTTAGGGCCACAATGGAAGCTACACTAAGGCTTTCACTGGGGTCGTCGAGGAGATTTCTTCATGTTAAAAAACCCCCCACTGTCTGCTCTTAAGTATGATTTATGTTTAAGTGCAAGGACTCTGTAATCATGAACACTTGTCAAACCCTCTGCCTTAACTTATGGAAATGTACCTACACGCATGCTCAATCATCCAGATAAGTAAATCCCCAAAAGTTGATTCTGTTCATCTGGACGTAGCGTTTTCAGTGGGAGAAACGTTCCATCACTAATCCAAGTGACTTCTTCAGTCTCAGAAGACCCACCTCATCAGGCCAGGACTCCTCAGTCTATTTACACCTACAGTCCAGTGGACACTCTTTCTTTCAAGGATGAGGATGTACACGTCCTGGAGCAGGGTTTGAGCGTGGAGTCAAGGAGGCTATTTACATGGAAAGGGAAAGCATCTCTGAATCGAGGAGGGGGCCTAAGGGTACATCTTTCACCATCTTACAATGCTGTGATTGCAGCCGTTCCCCAGTGAATGGTACTCATGGCCATTGATCAGTGGTCTTTGATCAATGAGCTCTGATCAGTGGTCTTTGATCAATGAGCTCTGATCAGTGGTTGTTGATCAATGGTCATGAGAATTTGCATGTTAATGATCAAGGAACTGACCTCACAGCCCATTGTTTCTTCAGTGGTGCTAGTTTAAGTCATTATGCAAATGTACTGTTTATAAGATTGGGGAAACCTGCAGTGAGCTGAGACTGAAGTCACTTGGATGAGTGACGAAACGTTTCTCCCACTGAAAACGCTACGTCCAGATGAACAGAATCAACTTTTGGGGATTTATCTACACGTTGCATCGACTGCAATGACTGATTGCATTTTCAGCTACTTCAGCTTTTCCTCTTTTTTTGAGTCGACTGGAAGAGAACAGACCAACTTGAAGAGAGAAACTTCACCACCAATGAGTATTTTGGCAGCAAACATGCAAAGCAATGCAGGTACACCAGCACAAGTATTAAAGCTGCTAGCCCTGTTGGCCTATTCTGCATGCTGCTTTAGAGGCTCTACATAGATTGAGTGCAGTAGTATAAAATCATTCACTCTGTAATATTGTGCTTTTACAGCAGTTCAGACCACAGCTATCATCAGACAGCAATGTTATGTCTAATGTGACATGCTAAGTATTGACTGCATCTTGCAGAGCTTGTGGCAAAATCTTTGCACAGACCGACACATAAACCCAGGTTAAAGGACTCTAAACCATCTTTGGGGTAGGTCCGTCTAGAGTAGGTGTCTCCCAGACCACATTTTCAACCATAATGCCACAGAGAGAGAGACAGACAGACTCACAAAGCAAAAACAACACTATTCATGCTGTCGCCACTAGTAAACATGTATCCACCCATTCAGCACCAGCACCATTTACTTTCAGCCTCCCAGGGTGATGGATACCTACAGAGCAGCCACAGCTCGCCTCAAGTATCCGTTTGATGTCCTCCCACTCACTCGCCCTACAGCCACAACAAAGACCATACCCCAATCACACTAACTTCCCCTTCTTACCAACTAATCTCCCTCAGAGCTTAAGTTCTGCGTAGACTCAAAAGCCATCTTATCTTGAGTTTCACGCCTGCCGGGGTGAATATGATATGAAATAATTGCATCCAGTCTGATGTCCATTGAGAGTTGATTGCACAGAAACGCAAAGAAGAAAGGCATTTTTATTTTTTTTTTACTGAAGCTCTTTCACTGCAAGAGAAGACTGATCAGAAAGCCTAGATGTGCTTTTAGGAGACACAGTAAGTGCCATTGTGGTGTGTACCATTAACAGGTCTTTACATTCAGATATGAGATGTTATTTCAGAACACGCTCACAGTCCAAAGACAGCAGGAGAATGGAAGGAAAGGCCTTTCCCATTTAACTTTTCCCACGGTCAGATAGAGAGAAGAGTGCTGATTGACTCACTCGGGTTATCGTGACAGTTAAACAGGAAACATGGACAGAAAAGCCTGACGGGGCTCAACAAAAACAAACAGTTTTGCACATTTTGGGCGTCTGCACCGACTTTGCCACAAAGAGCTTCATTCAGGCTTTAAAGGTGTTGGAAATTTCTATTCACTTCAGCATTTTAATACTCCCAAGTCTGCACAAAAAGCTCAGCTCGCAATAATCCTTGACTGAAGCATCACAGAGCTCCTACGAAGGAAAGGAAATACTAAAAATTTTTATTATTTTTTTTAAATCCAAGAGCAAAAATCCATGGCTACAATCCAGCCATTCAGGGAACTGCTTCCTAGCCAAGTCCTGCGTCTGTGTTCTTTCCACTTCTCCATTCAGCTATACAATGATTCTAAAAATAGACACATGAGTAATAAAAACATTTTGAAGCCTGTTGCTGATTTCATCCAATCTGAAGCCAGGCCCTGTCTGCTCTGTGGCATGCAAGCTGAGCAGAGAAGCGCCAACTCCGATTAGTGAGTGCAGTAAACATGCACTAATGAATCCCATGCTGCAGCTGAGTACCACAAACAATGCACAGTGGCACCGTTTATAGTTTCGTTCAGCGTGGGGATAACTGTAGTTAAGAAATATAAGTTCTACTTGCAGGATGGGACAACTCCACACACTGCACGGCAGTAGGTGCTCTACAAGTTCTTGATTCTGTCTGCGAATTTCAATAACCCCGCCCCAGATCACACACTTTGAGGCAGAGCAACAAGTTGCAAACACAAGCATAACTTTTCCCCTTGCAATGAGTTGCTTACTGTATGGTTGTTGACATGGATTGAAATCTAGCCGCTGTAACATGCTTGACAGTGGAAAAAATGGAGGGTTGCAGGACTGGAGCTACGATCTAAGTCTCTTAACCATCCAACAGAAATGCGGCATGAAATGAGGAGCAGATCACACTGGCACCACTGTGAAGTAACACAAAACAAAACCCATTCACACCTGCCAAAGGAAATGTTTGGGATTCCATAAACAAATGTGCCTATTATGGACTCTTTTATGTACGATGTGTCCTCCAGCTGTTATAATGATAGCACCACGGAGGCCGCAGCATGGAAGGAAAGCTTAACAATGTGAAATAACTGTGAGGCCATTGGACAGCCTACATCTGTTTGTTTTTATTTTTGTACTGAATGTATAAGATTCCTTAAATGTGACAATCGGCATGTGTTTAAGAGATGAATGGTAAATCCAAAGTTTGCTCTCCTTTTCCCTCTGTTTTGGTCTCCACCTGCTCCTGAAATAAATAACTAAATGCTCCACTGTGTTTAGTGGTTTAGTGTTTATGTGGTCGCTTACCGCAGGGACGCCAGCACGCAGTCGTTTTAGCGGCTTTTGTTTAGCTAGACGGCCGCAGGTTGCGAATATCATTTAGCCTGGAGAAATAGTTTGTTGCTTTATAAGAAAGCCCTCCGCAAAGCCAGAACAGCTTACTACTCATCACTGATTGAAGAAAATAAGAACAACCCCAGGTTTCTCTTCAGCACTGTAGCCAGGCTGACAAAAAGTCAGAGCTCTTTTGAGCCAACCATCCCTTTAACGTTAACTAGTGATGACTTCATGAACTTCTTCACAAATAAAATTTTTATCATTAGAGAAAAAATTACCAATAATCATCCCACAGATGTAATATTATCTACAGCTACTCTTAGTTCCATTGATGTTAAGTTAGACTCTTTTTCTCCAATCGATCTTTCTGAGTTAACTTCAATAATTACTTCCTCCAAACCATCAACGTGTCTTTTAGACCCCATTCCTACAAAACTGCTCAAAGAAGTCCTGCCATTGATTAATTCTTCGATCTTATATATGATCAACCTATCTCTAATAATCGGCTATGTACCACAGGCCTTCAAGGTGGCTGCAGTTAAACCTTTACTCAAAAAGCCATCTCTAGACCCAGCAGTCTTAGCTAATTATAGGCCAATCTCCAACCTTCCTTTCATATCAAAAATCCTTGAAAGAGTAGTTGTCAAACAGCTAACAGATCATCTGCAGAGGAATGGTTTATTTGAAGAGTTTCAGTCAGGTTTCAGAGTTCATCACAGCACAGAAACAGCTTTAGTGAAGGTTACAAATGATCTTCTTATGGCCTCTGACAGTGGACTCATCTCTGTGCTTGTCCTTCTTGACCTTAGTGCAGCATTTGATACTGTTGACCATAATATCCTGTTAGAGCGATTAGAACATGCTGTAGGTATTACAGGTATTGCACTGCAGTGGTTTGTATCATATCTATCTAATAGACTCCAATTTGTGCATGTAAATGGAGAGTCCTCTTCACACACTGAGGTTAATTATGGAGTTCCACAGGGTTCAGTGCTAGGACCAATTCTGTTTACATTATACATGCTTCCCCTAGGCAGCATCATTAGAAGACATAGCATACATTTTCACTGCTATGCAGATGACACCCAGCTCTATCTGTCCATAAAGCCAGATAACACACGCCAATTAGTTAAACTGCAGGAATGTCTTAAAGACATAAAGACTTGGATGGCCACTAACTTTCTGCTTCTTAACTCAGATAAAACTGAGGTCATTGTACTCGGCGCTGAAAAGCTTAGAAATATGGTATCTAACCAGATTCTTACTCTGGATGGCATTACCTTGGCCTCCAGTAACACTGTGAGGAACCTTGGAGTCATTTTTGACCAGGATATGTCCTTCAACGCACATATTAAACAAATATGTAAGACTGCGTTCTTCCATTTGCGCAACATCTCTAAAATTAGAAATATCCTGTCTCAGAGTGATGCTGAAAAACTAGTTCATGCATTTATTACTTCCAGGCTGGACTACTGCAATTCATTATTATCAGGATGTCCAAAAAACTCACTGAAAAGCCTTCAGTTAATCCAAAATGCTGCAGCAAGAGTACTGACAGGGACTAGAAAGAGAGAGCATATTTCTCCTGTTTTGGCTTCCCTTCATTGGCTTCCTGTTAAATCCAGAATTGAATTCAAAATCCTGCTCCTCACATACAAGGTCTTAAATAATCAGGCCCCATCTTATCTTAATGACCTTGTAGTACCATATCACCCTATTAGAGCACTTCGCTCCCACTCTGCAGGCCTACTTGTTGTTCCTAGAGTATTTAAAAGTAGAATGGGAGGGAGAGCCTTCAGTTTTCAGGCCCCTCTTCTGTGGAACCAGCTTCCAGTTTGGATTCGGGAGACAGACACTATCTCTACTTTTAAGATTAGGCTTAAAACCTTCCTTTTTGCTAAAGCATATAGTTAGGGCTGGACCAGGTGACCCTGAATCCTCCCTTAGTCATGCTGCAATAGATGTAGGCTGCCGGGGGATTCCCATGATGCATTGAGTTTTTCCTTTCCAGTCACCTTTCTCACTCACTATGTGTTAATAGACCTCTCTGTATTGAATCATATCTGTTATTAATCTCTGTCTCTCTTCCACAGCATGTCTTTTATCCTGTCTTCCTTCTCTCACCCCAACCGGTCGCAGCAGATGGCCGCCCCTCCCTGAGCCTGGTTCTGCCGGAGGTTTCTTCCTGTTAAAAGGGAGTTTTTCCTTCCCACTGTCGCCAAAGTGCTTGCTCATAGGGGGTCATATGATTGTTGGGCTTTTCTCTGTATCTATGAAGCGCCTTGAGGCGACATTTGTTGTGATTTGGCGCTATATAAATAAAATTGAATTGAATTGAATTGAATTGAATTGAATTGAATTGAATTGAATTGAATTGAATTGAATAGAGAGTGAACAACACCAAGCATAGTGAAAACCTTTCAACGAGTCGTGGGCGGCAACTGGATTTAAACACACAAAATTAAAGTCTTTTCACATCATACGCTGATTTTATTTGCAGACTGTCAACACGGTGCGATCAGTTAGTCACGCCCAAAGCATATTCTTAATGGGTCATTTAGCTAAAGAGAGCTGCAGAGGCGGGTGGTAATTTTTTCCCTGATTGGTTCATGATTACAAGCAAAGCCAGCTAACAGTATACATCATCGCCTGATCACCTGATAATCAGTGTCAGCATAAAGCATTGATTATACCGATTTTGGTGCACACCTGTAATCTACCAAAAAAAAGGCCTCTCATATCAGAAACCTTAGTATCGCCTTGTCATTTTGGGCCCAGCTGCATGTTCCCATACACTGTTTAGAGTTACAGAAGAGGAGGATTGAGGGAGCATTAGCTCTTTGTGTACTGTTGCTTAATCCTATAAAATATGATGTCATCTGTTGGGCCTCTGTTGTTCTCAGATTGGCTCAACGGTGCAGAACAAATGATGCCCTTAACTTTGAACATATGTTGTGCAGTTTGCATGCAGGCTGGATGCGCAGGCATGGGAACACGGTCCCCATAATGTGCACATATGTTAGAATGCAAGATAAGAGAGCTACAAAGCACAGTTTGCAACAAGGCAGATCATAATGCATTGAGCTAAAGGTCTGCAAAATCACCACGGCACTGACATCACAAGGTTTTTTCAGTGATCTGACATAAAAATGTAGCAGAACACACCTCTGAGTCTTTGACATTACTGACTTTGTGCAGCTGCCCGTTAAGTGACTGGCAGACAGATTCAGGCGCCAAATGCCTTTCGCTTAGCATCAGCGTATCAAGGTGCGCATGTGAACAATTTTAAGTGATGGGAGGCAGCGAGAGTGTGAGTAAGTGCTCCAGAGCTCTCAATTAGTTTAACATGTATGGAAAGTTATTTGAAAAATCCGCTACGCACACTGCTGCATGTAATCTCAACAAGCTCGTGTCCTATATTTCAGATTTAATCACACACGGCGTGCCTCTGTGCTCTTGAGCTCTCTCTTCTTGTCACATGATTTTTTTTTGGGGGGGGGGGGGGATCGGTATCGCTATGATTGACCTCATATGAGGAGCTGGCTTGTAGTGCGCATGATTTTAAGGGAAAATGGAACAACCACACTAACTCCTCATGGGTTAGAGTCCAAATAGAATGACTGTAAAATAATATTCATGTCTGCAAGCCTCTGAAATAACACATTTATAACTCTTCTCCTAAAACACACGTGAAAAGAGAGATCTTTGTTCACAGCTGGCTGTTTTTCCCCTCTGGTAAAGCTAAAATATGAATATTTCTTGCCCTTTGGATCATGAATCAGCACAGTTACCTTTGTGGCACATTAGATCTTCGTATTTCTTGTTGATAACTAGAAATCAATACGCCTGATTTTGGCAGCAAATATACAAACATTAATATTCACACAAATCCTCCAAAATATAGTCCCTTATTTGTCTATTATATAAATATTCCTACACTGATGGATGCTCATATTAAACAGTTTCAAATAATGGAGTCACAGTATGTATAAGTAGTCCTTGTAAAGCAAGAGCTCAGCTTTCAGACTGCTGTAAATGTTCAGTTCATGTGTTTCTTTTCAACTCTTAACACGTTGATCTCAGGCAAACAGCTCTGATTGTTTGAGAGGGGCAGCCAATAAGAAGGAAGCTAGCCTAAATGGAGATGCGCTAAAGAATGCCTGTTTCAGACAGAGAATGGAGATGATTTTTAAGCGTGAATCATGCAAAGCTACCCGAGTGGAATTCAAATAAAATTGAACAGGGACATCAGCTAAAGGGCATACTGACTGGAACATTTGGAAATATTTGTGTCATCTATATCACTTTCATTCAAATTCAGGGCAGAGCATGAAGCTTTCCTCATATTCAGGTAATTCAAGCATGACACCGATGAGGGTAAAAAAGAAAAAGTGGAAGTTCAGAGGAACTCTCCTGCCTCTACTGATCTCACAGTTTAACCGCCAAACTGTTATCAGACTATATCCATTTGTTTACACTACATTGTGTTCAAGGACTTCAGGCCAGAAGACGGTTAGGATTATCTGCTCGGAAGCATCCCGTATGTGTGTCGCTCGCCACCATCATTTAATAACCAACTCAGAGCTGCAGCCACCATGTGTGGTAATCTTCATTCAGCTTTAAAACCAAAACCCACCATCAGGACTGCATTATACTAGCTTTAATACCCAAGTCAGGACAGTCTCTGGACAGTCAGCACACACTGGACATCACTAGTGAGCTCCTCATGCTTAATTTCCACCTACATCAAGATCAAAAATGTAAATCTTGCATCTAATTCAATAAAGAGTATTACAGTATTTCATTTTACTACAAGATCTAGCAGTACAACTTCAGACAGACTTTAATCAAATGTGCAATGGATGTCACTATCCTAAAAACAACCCCTAATTTTTAAACACAGAACTGCTCATGAAAGAAGAACATTTAACAAGAAAATGCACTATCCTCCATATGGAAGGGTGCCTGTCAGATATCTTATCAATTTCCACCAGTTTACAGGCTTCACATGGCGCCAAGAGATAGTGAGAGATACTTCAAAGCAAAGCAGAGAGACATCAAACAGATGGAAAAGGAGCATGCAGGGAAAATTTTGCTTTGTTTAGCTTTTTTCCACCCTTCTTTCCTGATTTCTGCCAAGATCGGGATCTCACCTGCGATGAATGAGGGCATGCAAATCATTACAGGGCTGCCCTATATCTGAAAAACGCTCTTTTATCAGCAGGTATGTATTATCAGGGTACACGGCGGCCGACCGTGGAAGACTGGGAATGTCTAAACAAGACAACCTCATGTCTTCGCGCATCCTTGCGTCCTCGCACACATCCATCCATACCGTCCTCTCCGTGTCCCCCTCCCCTGCGCGCAGACTGAGAGGGAGAGAAAACCAGTGTGGGAGAAAGGAAAACAGCCTCACCGTGATTGTCTTCGTCCATACCAGCGACCTGGCACTTCCAGCAGAAGGTGTGAAACCTCGCGGGAAATTCTGTTTATCTGTCTTTACCGGGATTTTCTTTCCGTCCACTGACACATAGGCGACGCCGGCGGTGTGTTGACAGATGGAGGAGTGGACCGGTGAGCAGATGTCAGCGGCGAAATTAACAGAAAACAAAAAAGAAAAAAAGGGAGAAGAAGGTAGGGAGGTGAGGAAGAAGCCTCGGTGTATATTAAAAGAAGCTCCTTAATTGCACGAGCGAGGTGAGACGATGAGATGTGAGGCAGGCGCTTTCTTGTCCCTCTGCTCCATCCTCAGCTGCTCCGTCTGCGTTCACACCAGCGACACTGCAAGAGCGACGTCATCAAGGCCCGCCCCCCAAAAATAACAGCCCCCACACCAACGATACACTAGACTACACACACAATGTAACCGGCGCTTACTGATTAACCAAACAAAGTAAAATGAGTGATGTGGGGTATTTAAATCAAGCAAAAATAATTGCTTGATTGTGATATTTGTGATATTTAAAGTGAAATTACTCACTCACTCACTCACTCAAATAAGAAAGAAAAAACAAAATCCCTGCACATTTTGTAGGCTAATCTACACAAAATGTAGATTAGCCTACTATTATTCTTGCAATTTCTTTCAAGGTTTTTTCTAAATAAAAACCACGCCAAATCACAACAACAGCTGCCTCAAGGTGCTTTACATTTTAAGGTAAAGATCCTACAATAATGCAAAGAAAACAAAGAACCCATAATCATATGACCCCTTATGAACAAGCCCTTTGGCGACAGTGGGAAGGAAAAACTTCCTTTGCAGAGACCTGTTAAAGTAAAGCCTTGACAAATTTACACTGCAAATCTCACACTCACTAAAGCAAATGAAAAAAATATTTGAAGATGAAACAGGAAATCTTGACATTTCAGATGCTGAAACCACTAATATATATATATATATATATATATATATATATATATATATATATATATATATATATATATATGAAAGATACAGTGCTTTCGGTTCGGTGCGCATATGTATCGAACAATACAATTTTTTTTATTTATTTTATCAACTTTTCTTCTGTCTGTGTTGAGCACTCAGTGGATCTGCGTTTGACTACTCCGCCTAGGCTGCACTGTCGAGCGCAGATCCACTGAGCGCAGCGCAAGCTAGCAAGACAGAAGCTAAGCTCGTTGCAACATGGCAACTGCCTCAACGCTACCCGAAATTGAACTTCCCCCACCCTCATTCAGATCTGGCAACTATCTTGGTTTTCATGTGAAGCATGACCCTGATGGTAAGCTGTCATGGACAAAAGTAAAACAGTATGTCGGATGTGCCACAATGCTTAATTGGTGGAAACTAGTGCGTTAGCGCAGTTAGCTTGTTAACATGTTGGCGCCGTCCAGCCCCAGGCACAGGCGATCCGCGGTAACTCGTTAACGGAGATTTGCCGCGTTATGGCGTTAATGTAATTTTAACGAGATTAACGCTGACAGCACTAATGGGAACACAACGAATATGACTGCACATTTACACCGACATCATCCTAGTGCAAAGACAAGCAGACAAAAACAACAAGCATGCATGCTACAAACTTTACCAGAGTCATTTAGACAGCCGTTAGCACATGATTCTCCTTATGGGGACCTGATATGTTTAATATGCTGCTGAGAATATACCCCAGAAGAAGCGTATAGTATAGCTTTTATTTTGGAAAGAGCCATTTCTCTTTAATAAACTCTCTTTTCCAAAGATGAGTGATTCCTTGATCAGATAGATTTATTTATTTTTATTACTTTTTTGTTTCAGCAACATAAAATTGAAAAACTGTACTTTTGAGTTAAAATATATATTTATAATTTTAATAAGTGACTAATTAAAAAGGCATGAACATTTTTTTTGTATCGAAAAATTATCAAACCGTGACACCAAAGTATCGAACCGAACCGTGAATTTTGTGTATCGTTGCACCCCTAATATATATATATATATATATATACACACACACACACACACACACATATATATATATATATATATATATATATATATATATAGTGGATATTTGGATTTATTTAATCTTGTATTTTTTATTATGAGTTTCACTATGAGTTGCTTTACAAATTAAAAAATAATGACTTACAGTTCATTTAATTTCACATGGATTTAACGCACATAACTGGCTGCTGATTATAAATAAGTCCACCATTTTACCATATCAGCTAAAGAACTTAATGGAAATACTAATTGTTGCCCTTCCTAATGTAAATTCCGGATTTTATTAAACATGTACATCTTTGTTATCAGTTTGATGTACTGTTAAATGTATCATTTATTAACAGTTTCTCTGAACAGTCATGTAACTCCAGTGTTGTTGATGCAGTGATGGCTTGAGCAGTGTTAGATTCACATGACTACCCAGAAAAACTGTTTGTATCATTCAAAATGAAGACATTTTCCAAGCGAGGATGCAGCATATGAATTATACAGTATGTGGAGACTATTGAGACTATTTATGACCACAAAAAAAGCTCAGTTGGAGATTAACCTCATTAATGAATGATGTGAAGATAAACCAATAAGAAACATGTCAGAGGTGTTGGATTATGGATCAGATTGTTGTTTTATCCCTTAAAACTAGTTAGTTCACATTATAGTTCATAATAAGGTGATTACATCATATCATATCATTTTATTTAACATTATTGATTTGACCAGATGTTTTCCCGATGTATTTATTTGCATCAATTACAAGATCAGTGGTTAACTTGTGAGCAAAGTCTAAATATCTGTTTTAAAGGTGCTTTTTGCACTCGACCTACAGTGGGGCAAAAAAGTATTTAGCCAGCCACCGATTGTGCAAGTTCCCCCACTTAAAATGATGACAGAGGTCAGTAATTTGCACCAGAGGTACACTTCAACTGTGAGAGACAGAATGTGAAAAAAAAATCCATGAATTCACATGGTAGGATTTGTAAAGAATTTATTCGTAAATCAGGGTGGAAAATAAGTATTTGGTCACCTCAAACAAGGAAAATCCCTGGCTCTCACAGACCTGTAACGTCTTCTGTAAGAAGCTTTTCTGTCCCCCACTCGTTACCTGTATGAATGGCACCTGTTTGACCTCATCATCTGTATAAAAGACACCTGTCCACAGCCTCAACCAGTCAGACTCCAAACTCCGCCATGGCCAAGACCAAAGAGCTTTCGAAGGACACCAGGAAAAGAATTGTAGACCTGCACCAGACTGGGAAGAGTGAATCTACAATAGGCAAGCAGCTTGGTGTGAAAAAATCAACTGTGGAAGCAATCATCAGAAAATGGAAGACATACAAGACCACTGATAATCTCCCTCGATCTGGGGCTCCACGCAAGATCTCATCCCGTGGGGTCAAAATGATCATGAGAACGGTGAGCAAAGATCCCAGAACCACACGGGGGGACCTGGTGAATGACCTGCAGAGAGCTGGGACCAAAGTAACAAAGGTCACCATCAGTAACACACTACAACGGCAGGGAATCAAATCCCGCAGTGCCAGACGTGTTCCGCTGATGAAGCCAGTGCATGTCCAGGCCCGTCTGAAGTTTGCCAGAGAGCACATGGATGATACAGCAGAGGATTGGGAGAATGTCATGTGATGTCATCGGATGAAACCAAAGTAGAACTTTTTGGTATAAACTCAACTCGTCGTGTTTGGAGGAAGAAGAATACTGAGTTGCATCCCAAGAACACCATACCTACTGTGAAGCATGGGGGTGGAAACATCATGCTATGGGGCTGTTTTTCTGCCAAGGGGACAGGACGACTGATCCGTGTTAAGGACAGAATGAATGGGGCCAAGTATCGTGAGATTTTGAGCCAAAACCTCCTTCCATCAGTGAGAACTTTGAAGATGAAACGAGGCTGGGTCTCCCAACATGACAATGATCCAAAACACACCGCCCGGGCAACAAAGGAGTGGCTCCATAAGAAGCATTTGAAAGTCCTGGAGTGGCCTAGCCAGACTCCAGACCTCAACCCCATAGAAAATCTGTGGCAGGAGTTGAAAGTTCGTGTTGCTCGGCGACAGCCCCAAAACATCACTGCTCTTGAGAAGATCTGCATGGAGGAATGGGCCAAAATACCAGCTACTGTGTGTGCAAACCTGGTAAAGACCTATAGTAAACGTTTGACCTCTGTTATTGCCAACAAAGGTTATGTTACAAAGTATTGAGTTGTATTTTTGTTATTGACCAAATACTTATTTTCCACCCTGATTTACGAATAAATTCTTTACAAATCCTACCATGTGAATTCATGGATTTTTTTTTCACATTCTGTCTCTCACAGTTGAAGTGTACCTCTGGTGCAAATTACTGACCTCTGTCATCATTTTAAGTGGGGGAACTTGCACAATCGGTGGCTGGCTAAATACTTTTTTGCCCCACTGTACCTGCCTCAATGTTGGTGATGCACGCATGACGACACCTTTGAGGGCTCACCGCCAAAAGAGTCTGACTCACTGAGGATTTTCCAGCAAAGCCACGCCAACAGTCCAACTCCAAAGAACATGAAATGCATATGAAAGTGCACAACCCAGAGCTCAGGAAGGGAGTTGTTGCTGAGGACACATTGTGCAGAACTACAGGGGCACAATGGAAAAAAGCTACAGAGCAGGAAGTGATGTGATGGGCCTGTCCTCCTCCACCCTCGCAGCATTATGAAATCTGACCTCTTTCAAAGTGAAGGTTCAATCACAAACAGCAACCATATCCATGGTGGCTGAAATATTTGGGATAATAATCCATGAATGTGAGCACAAGCTTGCAGCATGCAAGATTTAAACTCTCATTAACTACAAAGCATGCAGAGTGGGAGAGTGAAGACACACGTGTTTAATTTGGAAATAAACATAGTGGTGGCACAATATATACAGTTTATGACTATAACATGGGAGCTTATTTGGAGGCAGTGGCTTTTTTACCACTAACGGTTTCTGCGTTAGTATGCAAGCACATGCACAAATACGCTTTTTTTTAAAAAATTGTATCCCCAAAGGCAACTTAAAGAAACTATAAGGCAATTGCCAAAGAGAGTTCAGGCTATGCTTAAGAATAAAGGTGGCCACACCAAATATTGACTTTCAGGCTCATTGGGGCTGTTTTGCCTTGTATGCAGCATTTCCACTTATGTTTTGCACATTTTAATAAATCGCTGGACCTTTTCTCCACTTTCCTAGCAAAATATAATGAAATGAGGGGCAGCTCAAGAGTTAGGCAAGTAATGAAAGTTAAATTATAGTAAACATTAAAACCTGATAAGCTACTTTCAGCTTATATTTTCAGTAGTTCTACTTTACTTCAGTAATTCCTGCTTGCTTTGTGGGTTTGTTTCATGAAGACGTGTGGAGGAAACATCCAGGCAAAGGTTTCATTCACTTGAAAAATTTGCAGTTTGGAACATCACAAACGCGATGTAAGGAACATGATTTATTTTCAGTCTTTTGTTCAGATGCTTTTTTGTACTGCAAGAAGAAAAATGAACTTGTAGAATGCCACACCTTTAGTATACCAGGAGTCTGATAAATGCAAGTCTTTTGTTCAGTCAAACCTTGAGCTATAATAGAACTGTTACTGGAAAGCCGAGTAAAAGCTTAGTTTCCCTTCTGTGGCATAATCACAGTAAACTTCTCCTGATTTGAAAATCCCTCTGCTGGCTAAACGGCTGACATAAATCATGCCTGCATTCATTGTTTCATGCCTCAGCAATGACGTCATTGTTACCAAGCAGAACAAACACGTACACATACGTCCAATCACAGCAGATTTATTTATGATATAATGGACCTATGAATCTGACTGGGGTAACATTTCATTCTAATACAAACTTGAAGCTAAATCACTCTCTACATATTTGATATCTGACCTGAATAATATCAACACTCTTGACACAAAGTTTAATCTACTAGAAATACAAACATTTAACATATATGCACACATTCATTTATTCCCAGAGTTAAGTATCTTGAAATACTCATTATTTCAATCGAAGAATGGGTTTCCGTCTTATGATCTGATCGTATGTTACTAATCATGCTCTTTCCAGAAAATAAAAAATGAACAGTTACTTCATTTCCTCATTCCTCACTTCAAATTAAAGACAGACCCTATTTGTTGAGCAAACTACACTTATCTTCCTAAAAATAGTAATTTAATGGCCTTCCTTGTTTTCCCCCTGCAAAGCTCATGGAATAAACAAATATGGAGTCCACAGCGTGGGTAGCTGTAATTAATTTGTAGCATGTTTCCCATGAATTCCTCCTCACTCCCCCTCAGAGGCATGCTTGTAGTCAGATGTTAGAGTTTTCATACAAACCTTCTTAATAAAACTTGAGGACTGAATAATTGGATATGTGACAGTTTCGTCATATTTCTCTTTAACTAGCATTCCTGGCTGTGACAATAAGCAGCCATAGGTTTGGGAATCATCCTGTCTTGCATGCAGATGTCCGGACTGGAACAGGAAGAGGCTCCATTTCCAGTTTCATTGAAACCAAATGGGTGGACTCAAGCAAGAGCTTCCTTCAAATCACTGAAGCTAGACTTCATACATCTGCTGTTTATGGTGTACACTTTGTTTTGACTAATTTGGAATACTTGGAAATGGAACATTTGTCTTCCAGAGATGTGCCTAAAAATATTTTGTGAGTCATCTCAAATTTCTAGCGAATTTAAAATAGAAAGAGACGGAAAAAGAAAGAGTCAGTCTTTCCTTGGCCTAGCATTCTCATTTTTGTTGACTCATAAAGTTGGCCCCAGTCGGTCATCACACTTGACTTCATTAAAAGGTAGTTATGCATTTTGTTTTTTATTTCTTTAGAAGCCAGAAGAAAAAAAAAAGCTTTGCATGGACGCACATCCTGTAAGGCAACTTGTGTCATCTGTATTAAAACATTATGTGCAGGGTCATCATTGGGTGCACGCACGCAAGAGTTGTCCTTTTTGTGATGTTTGTGGACACGTCAATTTAAACTCTTCAAACATCAGTTTATTATAACTTTGTAAATGTGTTACTGTTTCACAAAAAAAAGAAATATAGAGAAATCATTTGGGGATGTTCTTACTGTTGGTAATGTAGACATTGTCAGGGGTTTGTGGTTTGGTTGCTAATATTATAACTTTGTGTGATGGTCATGCACGCATGCTAGGAGATCAAGTCTAAGGTGGGTATGATGGCATTCTCAGATGTGCTCATTTAACCAGATCACCATGCTGAAGTATGCTACGTACCACTAAACCATAGACTGTATATGAATAATAGACATAGCTACACGATCAACATTATACATAAAGGTTCACCTATATACATGTGTTACGGCCCTGGGCCTTGGAGGGAGTGAGACTGCCTTTTTGTGTTCATGCAAATCCATGTGTGCCATGACTTGTGGGTGATTGGTTACTGGGAGACCCGTGCCAACCCTCGCAGAATGAAGTGTGCCAGACCACACGGACGATTGGCTGCCCGGGGATCCCGTGATGCTCCAAGAGGCAATCAGTGGCTGATCGTGCCCACCTGTGGCTACAAAAGGCTGGAGGTCCTTCGCTCAGTGGCTGCTGCTTAGGGCTGAACATGCAGTTTGCCCTTCGTGCCTCCCTCTTCGATCTTTGTTGAACTTGTTCATATTGCTGAACTTTGTCAAACCTTGGTGCATGCTTGAACTTAGCCTGATTAGAGTTTTGAGCTGCTAGCTGGCTGTGAGTAGAATTTTGTGATGCTGGCTTGCCTTAGTTAACCCTTAGCTTTTATTTTGTGTGTGGCCAGCTTTCCTTAGTTAACCTTTAGCTTTTACTCTTGACTGTTCTTTCTTTATGTAATAATTGTTTGCCCAGTGGTCTGTTGAACAGCCCTGTCGGTTTTCTGTTTAAAGTTTGTAATTAAAACCTTTTTCTTTACTCAGTTTTGTGTTGGGGGCTTGTGTATGTTACTCCTCCCCTGAAGCAGAGGAGGTCGTAACACATGTACCCCTACTAATATTTGGTCAAAACTTTTGGCAGTCATCAACAAGCTTCTGTCATAATTCTGACTGGATGTTTGATCACTCATCTTAGCAGAATTTGTAAAGTTCATTTAAACTGGCCGGTTTCCCGGATCAGACTCATCTTTTCAGTGTGTTCCACAAATTCCCAGTGTATTCCACAACCACCAACCTTTGGGAAGGCCATTCCAGAATCTTAATGTTAGTCTGCTTAATCCGTTCCAAAACCATTTTAATATGTATTCGGGATCATTGTCCTGTTGGAACATCCAACTGTGTCCAACTTACAGTCGTCTAGTGTCATGATCCTAAGTCTGTGGCCTCACTCCTCTTAGAGTTCCTTGGATTTTCCCTTTGTTCTGAGCATTCAACCCAATAGGTGTAAAAGGTGTAATAAACACATCAGTCCACAGTGTCCATTTCACACTTTATTAACATTGCTACCACATTTACATGTGTAAATGTACACATTAGCCACCTAGCTTGATCGTTTCTGATGATTAAGGACCCTGGAATGTACTTAATATATAAATCTATCAATTGTAATCAATAAGGATCACTAGTTAATAGGTTAATAGGCCTCATCCTTGTCAAGTTAAAGACATCATGGAACCTTCAGAACCACCAAGTTCTTGTTTTTTAAAGTTATGGTAGATGTATTCTTTACAATCATTTCCCCCTGGAAAAAGAACAGTTCAAAGAAATCATTTAACACCCCAAGTAACGATGACATTCATGTCCATGATGAGTGTATGTAAACCTCTGACCACAACTGCACCTCTGGCAATAAAACACACACACACAAAATCCCATGACTAATCCACATTCACCCTCAAAAGTTTTTCTCCAGGAAGTTGTTGACTTTTTTCTTTTAGCTTACAAACTTTTATGCCCTGAACTTTTTGTTGCTCTGAAGAAGAAAATTACAAGTCAGCAACGCTGTAAGCTGCTTCCTGACCCATACTGATATAATGAGGCATAGGTTGAGCAATGTAGCTCCACGCTTTTTCTATTTTTAAGATAGAAAAATGCTGATTACTGAGCTCTGTTAGGTAAGTAGTGGGATTTTAGATCCCAGAAAGTGAGATTTACAAATGAAAGTGATGAAATGTTTGTGATATTTTTTTTGTGTGTTTAGTAATTAGGCAATTAGTGAGTGTACTGCATTTGATTTATCACCTCCTGTGTTTCGGTCTACCACTGCAATGACCCTGCTTATCAATGTCTGTCATCAGATACAGAATTTATTTTCTTCAAACACATATTTTGTTTCATTTGTATCATTTGGCTTTGAACCTGCTGAGTTTCTCAAGAATTCCTCAATCCTGTGAAAACCATCATGAGCTTCCCCCACACATTCCTGCAAATCCCAACACACAAGTAATGTGACACACTTCCTGTTTCACAATGGTGGAGAGACTGAAGCAGGCAAAGCTGGTGAAGGCCGGAAAAGAAACCGGAGAAAGAGAAATGCGCACACACCGAATGAGAGAGAGGGGACAAAGGGAAACACGTGGGACGTCTTTCCAGCTGGGAGCAAAGCTCTGCAGTTTTTCTGTTCTTTGAGCAGACACAAGCTTCCCATCACATCCACCCCTGCAACATGTGACTCACCAGGACATTTGATTGTAAAAAACTCTGACTTGTATTTGATTGTTAAAATGTAATTGCATTGTTAAAAGATGTTTTTTTGAAAGAAATGGGACTGGACATTTGCATGGAAGTCCCCTTTCATCTCACGACTAAAGCATGCACATGTTGCTTGTCATTGATGGTGCAGAAAGAGGACTACTTCAAAAGCGCTGCTTATTTTTAGGGAGCTTTCCATCTGCTGCCACTGGCTAATAAACAAGGTGCACAGCACTGCCTGAAGCCAAACTGAAGGAAAACATGCATCCTTCTGTTAAAGCTCAACATCCAGGTGGAGAATATGCTAGAGGAAGCCTTCGGGAAGCACCTAGAGGAAGGTTTCAAAGAATAAAGCAGAATTTATTTCTGTTTCTAACACATTGTCATGGGGGGGATTTGCTTCATAGACTTGTGCTGTAAAAAAGTAAAGTTATGAAACCGAACTATGAGTTCCAAATGAACATTTGCAGTGACTTAATCAGAGTTGCAGTCGCAGCTAAATTTTTTGGAAAGTCCATCATGAGCTACTGAATCATTTATGTAGGTTATCTCCTGTCGCTGTGGCATAGGCTTACATTGATCATGTGGGAAGGAGAGATAGCAGCAGCAGCACAAATGGCAAATCCTCAGCTGGGATCAGCCATCTGCTTTATGTGCTCAATTCAGCTGGAATGAGGAAATCCAGAGAATGTAGCTTTTACTTCATTAAAAATGCTGAATTTTCCCACATTGTGTGATTCCCCACATGCACCATTGCAAGCTACACTCAGGCACTTGAGTGATGACTGCGTGACTGTCAATATGATTCCTATGCAAATGGCAACACCATGACAAGAGTCATTAAATCTCGGTGCTTATTAGACAGCATAATGATCTGATGATATGTATCTCTGAGCAGCGATTTGAAGGAAAATGCATATGGACTGATGGCATAAAAAAAGACTTGGAGGCTAAGTTCATGAATAGTTTTTAAAACCTCCCTTAACTCAGGTGATACAGCAAGACAAGGCCAAAACAGTCCCAATGATAAAACCCTCACATCTTTGTTAAAGGTCGGATGTTAAAGGTATAAAGAAAAATCACCCAAAGTTGACCATGAAGAAAACAGATACTGTATTCTATAGTGTAAGTAATGACACATCCCTACCGCTGTCAGTGAATGCACCGGAGATCAGATTACAGTCTTAATCTTAGGTTTCATGTGATCTGCTTCATTGCACAAGTCAACCACATCGGCTTTTCGTTGCAAAACCGCAAAAAGAGATGATAAAATATAGACAGAGTTTAACTTTCAGGGAAATGCTACATTTCTTTTCAGCTAGATAAGAAAATTACTTCAACTGTCATGCCAGTTGCAACAGTAACATTACTGTAAAAAAAGAGAGAGAGAAAAAAGGAAATGTGTGCATTTTAATGTACCTTTCTTTATAAATACACTTGGGTGCTATAAATGATCATGACTTTAAAGTCTCACGATGGTTATTTCAGGTAAGTTTATTAAAATGTTTTATTGTCAGGGATGCATGATGCTGTTTCCAGTGTTTATGTGACTGTGTTAATGTTTAGCTAGCAATAGGACACCTGTATTGAGCCAATGTTCATTGTCCAAAGAGTACAGGAACTGTGTGACATAAGTAAGGAGATTGTAACAGGAACATAATAGAATAATGGTATAATGAGGGGACAAATCCATTACGATATTAGAGTGTAAAGCTGCACAGCACAATGCAATACATGTTTGCGGTAAGAATACAGCAGATATGCAAGAAAATAGCTTTTCACCTTTAATGCAACTTTACAGGTTTTAAAGAAATTGTGAGAAATGTGGTGAGAGTAATTTTTAAAAAAAATATCTGAATTTATATTCAAAAAGCTCAAATACTGTAAGATCCAGTGTTGCTAAAGCTGCCTTTACTGGTAATATCACTTGAACAGACTCAAAATATTAACAACATGCTGCTAAACTAGATGCAAATATTAAAAAAGGAAACTATTATGAAAAAACTTCGTGCTGTGTAAAATTCACAGTAAAACATTAAGAACAAATTTTCTTTGTGTTTTTTTTCTTCATTAGGATGCATGAGTACAACCTCGGGGAAGATTTTCTTCATTCATTTTGTCAGTTTGACATACAGTAATCACGCAGTGTGACGCCCCTCTGCTGTGTTTTACAGCCTCCCCGTTGTGATGGAGACAGGCCTGCTTATCCTTCATTAATCTCTCTCCCCTCCTTCTCCCTCGCACTTAATGGTGACGTTTATCCTATTAATGTGTTGTTTGCCGGAAAAATCTCCCCCAAAACATAATCCAGAGACATGGTTAGTAATGTGTGTGAGCGGGGACATGGTTGCCTTGGAGTCTGTGATTAGTTAATGGACACAGAATAAATGTCAAGAGATGATGCTCAGAGACGCTGAGAGAAAGAGAGCAATCTGTGATTCTATCATACTTTTCCCCAGTGGCAACGAAAAAAATCAGCACTACTGGCTTCCCTTTCACAGAGCTACAAAGATGTACAATACTGCCCCCTGCTGTGTGCATGTACAACTGCAGTTTGATTGTCCCACGTTGATGAGTAATAAAGGTGTTCAGGCCCTTAAGTAAAGACAGCAATGCCACAAGATAAAATAGATCATTACATGTATAAGTCAAAACATGGAAAGAAGTACATAATTTTTTTGCTACATTTTGTAACCCATCTTACACACGTTCTTCCTTTGCTGATTCTGAAATATTTTACTTGTTGTACATGATATTATTGCTTCATATGTACTTATTCCACTTAAGTGTATTTATTTTGATTTCATATTGGCTTTCATTTTATTAAAATCTACATCAAAATGTAATGTAATGTAATTTATTTAATTTGTTTTTCAAATTACTGTGACAAAAGAATTCCCCAAGTCTGGGAATTATATCTCATCTTCTCTGTCAAATACACTAGTTCAGGAAGCCTTTTACCTATTAATTTAATGCCCTTTAATTGTATAATGTAGTGGCTGGAAATCAAATATGCCATGCCACGAAAATGTTTTTGCCTGCATCCTTATTTCTTGCCTTTTTCTTTCTTTCTTTCTTTCTTTCTCTCTTTCTTTCTTTCTTTCTCTTTCTTTCTTTCTTTCTTTCTTTCTTTCTTTCTCTTTGTATGCATAGAATTTTCATCTCACAAAACAAATTGTATTATTAGTTAATGATAGCCAGAATGAAAACAAATTGCAGGTTTTAAATGATGATTTCATTTTTATTTTTATTTTTATTTTGCAGTTTCTTTGTTTCTTAAACGTATTTTTCACGTGCATGTTGCTAGTTTTATAAAAATGACACTGCTTACCCCAGCCAGTTACATTTAACCAATAAAGACAGCAGGAATGCTCACTTGAATATTTACATGAATGTGCTTAACTGTCCCTACAGTTATTTAACAACTGACGTTTCTTCAGATATTAAGAGATAGATTGCACTTATCAACCTCTTACTAGACATTGCCGTTATAAAAAAAAATATTCGGCAATATGAAACATTATTATATAGCTAGATGTTATTCCAAAATATTCCAAGTATTTTAACTTTTTTTCCCCCCCTTTTTTTACTTACTTTTTACATGACAGTGCATTGCTGCAAAGAAACATATGTTTATGGAGTTTTTGTTATTTTGTCACTTTTTTGGAGGCTATCCCGCTGTTATTTTAACCAGCAGATGGCACATTTTGACTACCATACCATACCCATCTCATGCCTTGTAGGAATCTCCTAGCCTCTGCTTCCAAGTTGTGGGCGTTTTTTCCTTCTCAGTCTTGACTTTTTTTTTTTTTTGGGTGTTGCCTTTACAACTTTGGAGTTTCACCGGAGTGCTGCTAACAAGGACAGTCAAGTCGGATACTTCCTGTAGCAACATTTAAAACTTTTCGGACCACCGTCTAGGCCCCTCCGCTTTGTTTATTTCGCACTTTTTCAGACGGTACGGGACCGCTTTATTATAGCCGCTGTTAGCCAGCTAAGCTAACGGACGCCGAGCTGCTGTAACGTCGGCTGAGTCGCCAGAGAGAGAGTCGTTCGATGCAGGCCATAAAGTGTGTGGTGGTGGGGGACGGGTAAGTTAAAGGGCAATTTTATTATCAATTTGAGCTCTTAAATGTTCACAGTTTGAAGCACAGTACGATGTTTTATGGCTGTTTTAGTTGACCCAGTTACCAACAGTTGGCTAGCGGCTAACATGCCTAAGATAACAGCCAACATGAGCGACAGCTGTTGTTGTGCCTGTTCTCCAGCCCAGCTGGGTCAGACAGATTTATCTGCATGCCCCGGTTCGGTATGACTGAAAGGCTCCACAGCACGTTATGTAGCAGGCATTTCGTTTTTTATAAAGTGTTATGATTAAGTGCTTACATTTGTCTGTTTAAATTATGGTTTTACAACAGCTGTGAAGCTGCCCAAGGCCTTTGAGAAACTTAATTCACTCGTTGTTTGAGGCTTTAAAACAGCAAACCACCATTAAAATTCAGCAGAAGCCATTTAATTTTAAATTAGCGGGGTCATTCCTTCTCAATTCCTCACATTTTTAAACATTTTCTGCTCAAACATCTCAGATTTGCCTACAAGTCAGAGTTTGGACTCCCATAGTGGTTGCTGTGAAAATTTAGCTTTATACCTCAAATATTTTTCTAGATATTTATTAAGTTTTAAATGCCCGTTCATCCACTTTCAGGCCTTTTTGCTGCACATTGAAATCTGAGTCAATGTTTGAACATGAATATCTCAAAAACTAGAAAAGAAAAGGGCCTGAAATTTCCCTTTCCCTACCATAAAAGTGATTCAGGATCCGTAATAAGGGACAGATGCACATAGAAGACTGAATATTGGCACGTTAAAATATTAATATTTGCGCACACACTAGTTAAATAAATAATTAAAATCTTCACATTGCAAAAAAAAAAAAAGCAGAAAAAATTGTGATAATTTGTCAATAGTGTATATTTGTATTCTTTTCTCATTTTTTTTATGCTGGATTGAAAAAAAATTGAATTTTTTACACAAAAGAAAAATGTCACCAATTAGCTTATTTCAAATTGATCAAAATTCTGGAGTGTTCAGATGGTGCTCTTAATTATTAATACTGATCAAATAATTTGATTAAATATTTGCTAAACCTACAGCCCTGAAGGAATCTTTGAATTCAGGTTAAGTTTACAGTGTTGTTAGAGATATTAAAAGGCGTTTTGAATGCCTTTTTCCCCCCAATTTTAAATGTAAAACATTCATTATCAGACTCCTCTAGGGCAGTGTGCTTGCTTACAAAGTTGTTATTGGGTTGGGGTTGGACGTAGAGAAAAAAAATGTCTAGAATAATAGTTGATATATGAAGCTAAAATTTCAATTTACTACCAAATCTATATATTGGAATAAGCTTTATGAAAATGAAAGTGAAAATGTTAAGTGAAATAGTACTTATGCAAATACAAACATAATGTCTTTACCTGTGCTCAGCACAAAGTTTTATTTAGTAGTTGAGACCTATCATAGTTCACCGTATGACTGGGTGGCATTTAATGATCTCTGGGTGTTGTATGTGTACAAATTCTCACTTTGTTGAAAATCATGGATCAGATATACTTAGGATTATGATGCATTTCTAAGCCTACAGTGCATTTTGTAATGTATTTGTATGTGCTCTTATCCCCTATATTATACTATACTGTGTGTGTTTTAGATCATATGATATAAAAGCTGTTTCAGGACACTCCTGAGCATAATTAAACTTTTGCGATTAAGGCCTGACATCTCTTTGAAAGATCACAACAAAGCTAAAGCAGTAGGTCAGCAGTGGTCATCTAAAGCCAGATCTTTTACATGAAACCTGTAACTTGACATGTTAACCTGTCAAGTAGCACAGTTTCCCCATTCACACACTTCAAGTAAAGTGCTCAACTTCTCATCTTTCCCTCCTTCCTCCTCTCAGGGCTGTGGGTAAAACATGTCTGCTAATCAGCTACACTACCAATGCCTTCCCTGGAGAGTACATCCCCACGGTGTAAGTATCACACACACAAAATCCCCCACTGGCCAGCTGAGGTAGGGCATGTGGCAGTTAATCTTGAACATTAAGTTGCATATTACAGAAGAAAAAAGTTTTGTACGTTTTTGCATAGTTTCAAAAACGTTATCCACCTCTCATTCTCTGCAGCTTTGACAATTACTCTGCCAATGTGATGGTTGATGGGAAACCAGTGAACCTGGGACTGTGGGATACAGCAGGACAGGAGGACTATGACAGGCTCAGGCCACTGTCCTACCCGCAGACAGTACGTATACAGGCATATATTACATGTGTTTATCCATTGTCTTGCATAGTTTGGTGTAGCCAGACAATGTTCACTTACCCAGCACCGATTTGGAGTTATTCACTGGCCTCTAATACTCAAGACAGGGTCTGTGCATTCTGCAGAGTAGAGCCTTGTATCCACAGTACCTATACACTGTCTGGGGGACGGCTGGAGGAAGTGAAAAGCAGCTCTTGCTTTTGAAAAGCAGCTCTTGTTTGCCCTCTTTGTCTTCGCAGTCAAGTTGGCCTCTGTGCCAATGACTCGAGTAATGGGAGTCACTTTGTTTACCCAACAGGACCAGCCTCTGTTTGTGTTTATTTGTGAATCCTCACATCTGCATTAGTCAGTCTTATGTTCAAAATGTTCATCCTCAACTGGTTAATTAGTTCTCACAGTAAGTTTTGGTTATTATTGTCAAAGTTGGAACACAGACGCCTGCACAGCGATAGTGAAGTTCTTAATGTCGTAGTGATTTGTGTCTGTTTTGTCCTCCTCAGGACGTGTTCCTGATTTGCTTTTCACTCGTCAGTCCAGCCTCCTTCGAAAACGTCCGTGCCAAGGTCAGTACAGCATGCTCTTTAATATTAACTTAACTGTTTTCCATGAAATGCCATTCTCAGATCAGCTTGGCTGGGTAATTGTGTTAGTGTGATACATAGCCAGATGATGGTGTGCATTTTTGACACAACTCTAAATCTAGCTAAAGAAATATGCTTAATTTTAGGATTTTTTTTTTTTTTTTTTTTTTTTTTTTGTCACAATGGTTTCCAAAAAACTATTAAAAAATGTTTTAAAAGCAAAATGTAGATTTTAGTTCAAATGCAGCTCTTTGATGCAATGATCACACTTCTTAAAGGTAACACTGTTTGAAACTGGAAACTGTGAAAGAAATCTATTGTTTTAAACAATGCACTTGCATTCAGTATCGTCTTTTTATTTAATAATAATGCATGCCAACACTTCTGTCCTCACCCTGCAGTGGTACCCTGAGGTGAGGCACCATTGCCCCAACACACCTATAATCCTGGTGGGAACCAAGCTGGATCTAAGAGACGACAAGGACACCATTGAGAAGCTGAAGGAGAAGAAACTCTCTCCTATTATCTACCCGCAAGGCTTGGCCATGGCTAAAGAAATAAGTCAGTTGTAGCTCCACACTTTGACAAATGCTTCTTTTTTTTAAAAAAATAATAATAATAATAATAATTTATTGACTATTATTTTAGAGGATGAGGATGCTAGAAGGAAAACTCTGCAAGGGACAATTTTAAATTTGGCAGATTCCTGTTAACTTGGCTGCAGACTGACAGCAGCAGCGACTGGCGTCTGTTTGTTGCTCGTTTGTTGATTCATTGTTGCCATTTCAGGAATATTTATTGACATTTTACACTTGTTACAGTATTTAAGTAGTGACTTTTCTCCTATAATTGTTTTTTCTGCTCTAGAAACGGCATTTTGTTTCATTTTCTTGTTGATGATATTTTCTCATTTTAATAATAATAATAATAAGAAAAATAAAAACACTTATTAATTAGCATCTGGACAGGTGTGCCTAATTAAGTGGCTGGCGAGTATATTGTGTCTATTTATAGTTACATAGTAGTTATTTGGAAGAGACCATCTTCTACCTTCCAGATGGAGCCTCAGAAACTAAGTCTTTAGAAATCTGATAAAACTGCACACAATTTTTTTTAAACTTATAATTCATTATGGCAATTACAATATTTAACATTTCTATTGCTGAGTTGTTTTTTTCATCATTGATTATTTGTAATTGTGTTTTTTATCCATTTCTTTCTTTCTTTTCTTTCTTTTCTATTTAGAAACCTCTGCCGCCTTTTGTTGTCTAAAGTGTAGAAGGATCTTAAAATATGTTTTGACTAAAAAAACGAGACTGTTCTTCTTCCCCCCTTTTGTTGACCAGGTGCAGTGAAATACTTGGAGTGCTCAGCTTTGACCCAGCGTGGCCTTAAAACGGTGTTTGATGAAGCCATCAGGGCAGTTCTGTGCCCACCACCTGTCAAGAGAAGGAGGAGGAAGTGCAGCATGTTGTAACGGGAGCAGCAAATGCGGTCGAAATCAGAACTCGCCTACTTGGAGGGAAGAAGACGGCTGGGTTATTTTCACCCTGTGTCCTTGCTTACATAGAAGCTTTGGTAGATCAGACTTCCATCTGAAAGAACTTTACAGATTTAAGCGGCGCAGAAGAGTTTCTGTCAGATCTTTTCTCTGGGTTTGCATCTGTTTAGTCCTTTCAGATGGACAGGAAAGAAGTGATTTTTTGCTAAGGCCTCGGGGAACGGGAGGGCAGGGGATGTAATTGTTGAGCTGGGGAGAGAGGGAGGATTTTACTAAAAGAAAAACAGAAGTCGTCAGTTTTCTCAGACATTGTGAAGAAACACTACCTGAAGATGAATTTCTCGTGACACTACCATAGATTTAACACTAAAAGAAGGAAGTTCTGCACGGCACTCTATTCCCTACACACTAAGAGATTCCTGTTGCCTTGATAAAATTTTAGTTTTAAGAGGTAAAAAAATTTTTTTAGAATATTTTTTTCCTTCATTGGACCATTTTTGTTTACACGTGTCATCCAACTAGAGGTGCTGCGAAAACTCTGCCATCTCTTGCTAGTCCCTCTGTGAACACTTTAATACTGTTTTTACCTGCACAACGTGTTGTCATGCAGTTGTGAAGAAAACCTTTAAACCCTAAAATGACTGCGATAAATTTTTGAAGCTCCTGCTCAGAATAATTGCAAGAGTGCAGTGATCAAACATTAAAGAGACGGTGTCTGGTTAATATTTTTAACATTTGTCTTGTTCCTCAATGTTTTTTCTAAATGTATCCATCGGTCTTGTCTCATCATATGTGAGCACAGTGTTTTATGAATGACGGTCAGACATGTGAAGGTGTCTGTGCAGCGGGTCTTGTTTTGCTCTCCTTTATTTTTCCTTTAAAGTTGTGCCCTAGCTTTCACCAAATTTTACCCAGACGATGCTTCTTGCTAGTATGTGATACCCACTGTGTCATAGCCATCATGGAAGTGTGTAACATTTCATTTTGAACCCATCTATTACTGTCTATTATGAAGCCAGTGAAGTAATTTTTGAAGGTCAGAGCTGATTTGAATGCATTTTGTTTTACAATATAAACTTCAGTAACAGAAAATTTATTATTTTGAAATGATCAAGTTGTGCGATTGCTCCAGGGAACTCTACATTTTATCAGTGTTTCATTGGCACAGAGGAAGTTGGATTTAATTTCTTAATAAATGTGGTTTCATTTTCACATTGTACTTTGCTGTGATTTGTTTTTTCTTTTTTTTAAGCAAATTTGTTAGAACTCTGTGTTTTTACATTTTATATGATGCCACAGACATTCTTTTGTCAAGGTAAAGGTTTAAAAATGTTACCATTTCCAATGAAATGCTTTGATTGGAGTAGTTCAAATTTTAAAAAGGGGGAAAACGCCCCATTAACACTCAGTTTTGCTTCTGTACTCCACCACAATGGAATTAAAGAAGGATTAGAGGTGAAATGTTACTATTATCTTAGGTTGTCCAGTTACTTTCAGCCTATAATTATCTGTGACTATGTATAGAATTAGCTGCAATTCCTATATAGTTACTGCAATACCTCTGTTAAACTCCTTGAATTAAAGCTGAAAGTCTGCACTTCAATAACATGTTGATTGAAAAGTTTCCTACAGCGGTGTACAGAAGCAAAACTACAAAGAGTCTCAGAGCTTCCTGTAAATTAGCAGACGACATGGAGCCGCTGGTCTGTCCATCTCTTGTAGCACAGCAGCGGTTGTCAACTTATTCTGTCCCCGCTTGGAACCAGAACATGGTTCATACCTCCCTACACTTTAATAATCAACAACAGTAAATTAAAAAACAAAACAAGGATCCAAATTTATTAGCTTCAGCAAACATTTTTTTCATGCATAAATCATTTCCTTTCAACTTGGATTCACTCCAGATTTTTTCTTTCAACCAAGGTGGGAAAGTGTTACAAAAGTTAAAAAACCAGACATTTGAGTCTGCCTCAATTGTGGTTTATTATTTCCGAGTATTAGTGTACCATATTAAACAATGTGGTGAACACTATAACCACAATAGAGGAACATCAGCATGTTAATCTCACAGCCTCACTTAACAACTTGTGCAGTTGTAGATTTGTTCAGGTTCCTCAATATTAAGTCAGTTATCTGCTTTCTTCCCTACCCTGACCTTGTGATTCATCGGCTAACAGCTAAACGCAACATTAAAATAAGCTCTGAGGAAAGGCCAGACATATTTCTTTTGCTCCTTGATAATTGTTCTTGTATTGCTTCATTCTTGGTCATTTGTGTGATGTGTAAAGGTTAAAAGTACATGTCCGCTTCACAGTTTGTAGGCTTTGGCTTTCCACTGCTCGTATACCAGGTTAGCAGCCACTGCATCTTCAACTCCCATTCCTGTTATTAAAAAAGAAAAAACAAAGACATTCTCAAAGCATTAAATTTTTTAATGTAATGAGATGAAAACATGAAGTAGAGGCCAGATTGTGTGGCTTTAAAGAGTGAGACTTACCAAGGGACTTAAACACGGTGGTCTTCTCTCTGTAAGCAGGTTTGATCCCATTAATAACATCTCCGAGCTCTGCAAACACCTCAACCTGCAAACGGCACAAACGCTGTAATATTCTTCCTCACATAAGATGCCAGTGACACACACACTCCAGTAAGCATAACAGGAGATGACACACTGACCCCAGAGAGGATGA